>NC_142010.1:62634723-62789287 GCF_049901735.1 Notechis scutatus
CTTCTTCTTCAACACATCACGCCGCACAGCACCACGAACAGAATCCCGGCCGAACTCTTGATGGGCCGGAAACTTCGCTCACACCTCAATCGCCTACACCCAACCTACACGCCAGAAAAACCTTGCGGTTCCAGCAGCAAGTATCGTGCGTTCAAGGTGGGCGATTTAGTTTTTGCAAAAAACTTCTCACCGCTACCATCACACAGCTAACAGGCCCCAGATCGTACCGTTTACAGACGAATGACGGCAAACTGTGGAAGCGCCACATAGACCAACTTCATTCCCGTTTGGCACCTAACTCTCTCTCAACCCCTGATTTTCCAACTGGGGGGGGAAGGGAAGACGAGGGGGCCGAAATAGAAATAACAGAGGAACCAATCAGCAAAGCCCAGCAGACGATACAACCAGCCAGGGGATACTCACCACCCGATGGAAGCCCGAGCCGAGGGATGGCCTCACCACATAGCAGCCCAGTCAGAGAAGCAAGCCCAGAGAACCCAGAAAACGGCCAAGGAAACAGCCTTGATTCACCCAGCGAGACGGTGGAACCGTCGTCACCACCCGGTTCTACAAACGATCCACCAGAACCTGAACGGAAACCGGTAGAACAGCGGAAATCAAATAGGCAGGTAAAACGGCCTGCCTATTTGCGAGAATACGTCACCCCACCCCTCAGACGAAACCCAGGGGGGAGGGGTGTTATGAACTAACTAAATAAACTCATTATTATTGAAAACTCTTCGAGCTTCGCTCCAACTGTAGGCTCGTAAACCTGCAGTTCGGATTGGTTCGCAAGTAAGCGATCATGATTGGCTGCCTTTGGCTAACCTGATTGGCTGACAGCGGCCGTCCCAGATTGGAAGACTAAGTGCGGTTAAACTTGTTCTCATTGGTTATTGCGGCAGCAGCCAGCTCTATAAAAGAGCTGCTGCTGCCCAAGTTGGTTGCTCTGTTCTGAAGTCACTATTAAAGAGTTGTGTCACTACCGATGCCTTGTCTCTGTTATTATGCCCACTCCTCCAAACATAACACTTGGCTTGAATTTTCACTGTCATTTGTTCCCGTAAGAATATTTCCTTGCGGTTACTCATCCAGATTGTGTTTACATGTGGGAAAGATTACAGGAGGGGCCATGCAACACTTTACATTAAAAATACTGTGTGCAATGATACTAGTAAGAGAATGGTTCTAAAATTTTAATCAGGGTCACTGCACATGAGAAGATTTAGGCCTCCTTCCACCACCACCCCTACATTTTCCATATTCTCTTGTATCTACAACACGTACATTAAATTAATGCAGGTAATTGCAATTATTAGATACCTATATTTATGAAATCTTCATATGCTGATATAAATGCAATAGTATTTCACTCCAAAACATGGTAAGAAGATATAGCTACTCTTTTCCCCTAAAGGCTGTGCTGTTAATGGAGTCCACTCACTAGGAATATTGACTAAGTGATAAGGAAAGAAGATAACCTAAGTATTGGATCAGTCCTGTCCAATATATTACCTCACTTCAGTTCTGCTGCTGCAGTTGAAGAGGCTATTCCAGTTTTGATATAGCTGCTGATACTCTGGAGTCTTTGCTAAGACCATTATCCCACCAGTCAATTACTAGCTAATGCACATTATAATTCTACTGGGTATTACCATGATTGTTGGTTGTAGTACAGTGGATTCAAATAATGTAAATGTAAGTAAGTCTACTAAGCTAATGTCTATCCTGGCTGGGCAAGTCATAGCAAACGAACCACTCACATTTTGACTCTGAATTGTCAGGAGACACAGAATATTAATCCACAGCATATTGGGGAAAAAAAGAAAAAGAGAAAAATAGTGGCTTACACAAAAAGAGCTTAGAAGCAAGCTACCTATATGATCTGCATCTTGGCCCTTTCTAACTACATTAATAGTCCTTTACTTTGTAACATTTGTACTGACTTTGGAGCTTTTGAGATTTTGTGATACTACAACTCCCTAAAATGGTAAAATAACTTGGGTGAACCAAAACACACAATGTCACTGGATTTAGGATTGAGTAAGAAAGAATATATGCCACAAACATTTGATAACTATATTTTAGAATATATATAAAATATGTAAAATCTCTACAATTTTACAAAATCTTACAATTTTATAAAACTGTTTTGTTAGAAATGAACAAAAAAAAAACCCTTATCAAATTTTAAATCATGTTTTTAGTGGAAAGGATGATTTTGTTTATTTCTGCTTTATTCCTGGAATCTGGGTATCTTTTCTGAGAGTGTTAATTTTTCGTATCCCATTTAAATTTGATTGCTATTTGATCCTTATAACAGCAAGTGTTGACATAATTTCTGATATTCTTTATAATTATTTGCATCTTGATTCCAAATTCAAACTGTGATAGATATTTTTAGGATTTTTAGTTTTAAAGAAGTGTTAGAAGAGACGTGGATGAATTGCTCATCCTTAGTAGAACTGTACTGAAATATCAGACACCAGTTTAACTGGATATTAGTCCACTAATTTCACTAACACATATATGTCTAGAGACAATCCAAAGAGTGGGGCTTATTATTACATGATGATGGACATTCATAGGAGAAGCTGAACCCAACTCTAATAATCATTTGCCATATTATCAATAGGAGTCAGTTGATCTTCAGAAATAAGACTTGTGTCATCTTTACAATGTAATATTCAGATCTGGACCAGTACTCAAGGTGGTTTTTACTAATATAGAAGAAATTAGTGTCTGTATTAGGCTGTGGTGCAGCCTAAAAGTGCCCTTGAACATTTTCCCAGGGAAGAAGACTGAATGAATATTGTAACGTTAAGTCTGAGGGGAAAAATGCTTGAAGCTAACCCATAGCTTTTGAAATATCCTTCCCCCCCCCCCCATCAAACCAAGACTTGTACTTCAGCTATTTGGACAACTGCATCTGGCAATGACACAATGGTCCTTGATTGAAGTTGCGAATGTTGATTGTCTGCATTTTGCCCTCCTGTCATCTGGTGTTTCTGTTGGAACCAATAGCTGGGACACAACGATGCAACTGCCTTGGGCGAATGGCACTTCTGTGGGTACAATGCAATGGGTAGCTGTTCATCACGTACAACTCTGAACTGCTATTGTACCTAAAATGTCTTATTATTCGCACTGGGGAAAAAAGGGAGTTTTGAACTGTATATAGCATTTTTTCCTTCCAACTTCATCAATCTTTGTTGGAAATGTTTCATGACTTTGCCAACCATTAACTTCCATTGAGCTTAATAGGATTTCTTTCTGAATAGACAGGACAGGGTTGCATTGTTTATGGTACCACATGGCCCACATGTTTGAGTGCAGGGAAAAACCAGAAGATTGAAAAAGAGCTAACATTTTTACAATCTTTTAAAAAGATAAAAAATGGGCCAGAAAAGTAGAGACCAATCAGCTCAACCTCAATATCTGGGGGGGAAAAACCCTAGCAAAGGTAATCAACTCATAAATTTGCAAGTACTTAGAAATCAACCAGGTCTTTACTGCAACCCACCAAGTGTTTATTATAAACAGGTTGTGCCAGACAACTCTTATTGCTTTCCTTGTACAAAGTGATTCAATTGGTAGACAAAGAGAACACTATAGGTATAGCGTACTTCAATGAGGCATTTGATATAGCTTACCAGAGTCACTTTCTTAATAAAAGGGAACAATGTTGGATGAATGGTCCCATAATAAGTGGATTCACAGTGAATGGAACAACTGTACCCAACAGTTTTTAGTTATTCCCCCTTCCCTTCCCTCCCCTCCCCTTCTTTATAATTTCAAAGAAAAAAAGGAAAAGAAAAGAAACAATGCTGATAGAAATATAGATTTAAAAGAATGTAGAAAGTACAGTGGATAACTCATAAGTCTTGAATAACCAGCAAGTCTACAGAAACATGGTAATATATTCCAATATACAATTAACAATAGTTAATTAATGCCCAACCAATGTGAGGTTCTTAATGGACAAGGAGAAATGTATGCAGTGGGCACCCTCAAGGTTCTATTCTGTACCCAGTGCTTTTTAACATTTTTATAAATGATTTAGGTGAGGAGAAGGGATTCTCATCAGATCTGAAAATGACACAGATCTGGAAGATTGCTAGCATTTCTGAAGACAACCACAAGTTTCAAAAGGAATTTGACAGACTGGAACATTGGCTCTATTTAATATTTCTCAATGCTGAGAAAAGTAAGGTTCTACATTTAAGTAGGAAAAACCAGGTGATGGGTATAGGATGACAATAGTATATTGTCAAATAGACAATAAGTGCCTCCACACTAATGTTTGTAACAAACATCTGGGCATCCTAGAAGACAACATGTGAAGCATGAACCAACAATTTACTGCAGCTGCTGAAAGAGCTGATGCAATCTTGGGCTGCATCAACAGAAGTGTCATGTTGAACTCATGGGAAGTAATAGTTCTGCTATACGCTAGGGATCAGATCACACCTGGAATACTTTATCCAGGTCTGGTCATCACAATGTAAGAAGGATGCTGAGGAATGGAAAGAGTATAGACAAGAGCAACCAGGATGGCCAGGGGCTCAGACATTAAATCCTATGAGGAACAGTTAAAGAAACTGAGTATATTTAAATTGAAGAAGAAACAGCAATACTTTTCAACAAAACCTCAGTACTTTTAGACCTCCGACAAGGAAGATATTGATTTATTTTCCATTGCTTCTTAGGTAGGACAAGAAACAATGGACAGAATTTTACAAAGGGAGATTCAAAACAGTAGAAATTTCCTGAGTGCAAGAGCCATTAAAGTTGGCGTAGTTGTACTGTAGGTGCTACATCATGGGAAGTTCTCAAGCAAAAGTAGGATAACCATTTGCCTGAGATGCTCTGAAGACTCCCATTCTAGGCAGGACATTGAACTGGAAGAACTCCAAAGACTTTCCAACCCCATGATTCTTTGGCTCTCTGAGAACAATACATGGCTTCTGCTTGTAGACAGGTAAAGGTTTTTTGGTTTTTTGAGCTGAGAGCAATTCTCTCAGAGCTTCAGGGTCAAATACTGCCTCAATGGAATGGGAAAGGCTTCTTTATGCTCTGTTTCATTTGATCCATTTTCAACTCCAAGGAGCATAATGTTACTCTTCTCACAGAATATAATCTCTTTCACTTCCTTTTCTACAAGTGGAGTGATTTCCCTTCAGAACTAAGAAGGATCTCAAAGACTCTTTGACCCTCATTCACAGCCTCTCAATTAAGCATTAACCGGCTATTGTGCCTACCCATAGAGAAGCAGGCTGAAACATACTTCTATTCTAAACACTAGCCCCGGTCTGTGTTTTTTTCCTGATTCATGTTATAAAACACGGCTATCTAACTTACTGTGTTCTCTCACATGTGCATGGGCATGAACACAGAAACAGTTTGTAATTAAGAAAGAATCCATAGACAGAACAAGCTCCAGCCATATTAATGCTGTTCATACAATGCCCCAGAGCACAAACATTCTCCCAAGCCCACTTTGTGCATTATTGTCATTCCACAGCACACGAAGAATGAAAGCTTTGGGGCTCTTGAGATTTTCAAGCATATCAGGTCAGAGCACCTGGTCAGTCCCTGAGATAATGAAATGTTCTATGAATTCAGAAACTTGGTGACGGCTTTACAATCCAAGTTGGCCATGTCCCAGTTTTGCTGCACCCTCAAAACAGATTTTGCAGAGGGTTGCTGATGAAAATGGAATATTGGCATATGAGTGTACATGGGACAAAATACAGGCAGCCGAATTTATATCCTTCCTTACTGTTTATACATAAGATGATATCCCACAAAAAATGTATTTAATAATAAAAGTAAAGTCAACATTGACATCACTCTTAAAAATAATAAACATTTAAATACTTGGAAAATAAATGTTTTTTTTTAACCTGTTTCTAAATTGGAAGAACGGGACCCAGAAACATTTTAGGGAGTACAAGCTATGTCTTCCTAAATTCTCCATAATTATTCTTGTACACAACAGGATCTTTAGAAGGTCCAGTCCTGCTCATCTATGTAACTGGGCAAGGTCAACAAAGAGATGAAATAAGATTCAATAGGAAATAATTACACTTGTTTTAATAGTTAATTTTATATTTTGTAACTACAGTGACATTTATTCTTTAGTTACTTATTTTAGTGGTAGGATTTGTTATAATTGTACTAATGTTCTTTCAATGTCTCATAAATATATATATACTGTATATATAGAACGTATGTCTTTAGTGCAATGTAGCAGGTTCAAGGATGTGTAGTGAATACTTCCTTATCTCTCCTCCTTCCACAGTTAAATGCTGTATAAAATCAACTTGTTAGAATAATAATTAATCTTGGACGTTGCATTATGCTGCTGAGGTGTCTTCAAGCAGTATGTACTTTGAATGACCCCTTTACCTGTATCTCCCTTCTTGTTATCTTATATAATTATTGCCTGTATTTAGGATCTTTATAAAAGGAGTCCATTCTTAAACTTTATTTTATCAATATTCTATATCACATCTATGTAATCTTGTAAACTTTGATCTTGGCTTTACTGAATGCAAGAGGTCAGACTGTAGTACAGGTCGCTGTAACCTGCTAGCTGTACAGGTCGCTGTAACCTGCTAGCTTTGAAATAATAAAATGCTTACACAATCCTCTTCAGTTATTGGCATTTTGCTGGGTGACTTTTCCATCAGAGTTCATAACAGAACAGAGGGTCCTGCAGAGAAGCTTAAAGATCTCAATAGTGCAGCAATCATCCATGCCTCTTGTATACCAATATACAAGCCAAAGGCCTACTTGGCACAATTTAGACCAATTGGAATTTCAGAAGAGTTTACAAGAGTGGCCCATATAAAGTATACTGCAGTAGTAACCAAGGTGTAGATAATGGTCGCTAGGTCTGTTTACCTCAGGCAGGGTTGCAGAAGCTCAATCCATCAAATTAGTGCAAATATATCCTTGTCATAATGGCCACCTGCAAGTCTGGTGACAGAAGTATTCCCAGGCTGTGAACCTGTTCTTTCTGGGGGAATGAAACCTCATCCAAGAGACATCACCTTAATCCCAAAGCTTTCTCCTTGCAAGGAGCACCTCTGTTTTCTCTGGGTACATAGCTTGATTTCTCTGTTTCACACTGACATTCCCTATTTCTACTGCCTCTTAGTCCCTTCCAGTTATTAGAATTTCCTCCTGGATAAGAGTTAACAAGGAGTAACTGGTTTCATGCATCTTAGGGCTACACTCTTATGGAATTGGATTAAAGAGGAAACTGCTATTTTAACACCACTATATGAAGGGCAACCCAAGGTTTGACTAACATATGTTGGAGATGAGATGCAGAGAATGTCATGGGGATTCGGCAGCTAAAGGATGTTGCCAACAAAAGTTTGTTCCAGGTTTAGAGGCAGAAGGAGAAAAGCTCTACAAATGCCTAAAAAGAAAGCATACATTATGCACAAATTAATTGAACAAAGTTATTTTTAGAAAAATGGAAAGACTGTGATTTCCAGTGAAGAGAATGTTGGATAATTTTGTTGTTGTTGTTAGTTCTTTGTTCCAAATTACCTCTTAGCTTAAAAGATGTTTCCCCCTCCTTTGGGGATCCAGATGTTTCTTTGCATGCAAAGAACAGCTTGTGTCTCTGTGTGTGCAGGTTGGAGGCAATTTTGAGCAGCAAAATCAGTTGGCAAGAGAAGTGTCAACCATCTTCTCCCTGGTTCTTTGTAAAAATGTGCACTCCCGGAAGCTTGTTTTTCATGAAAAATAAAAAAAACAGAGCTATTGGAGATGAGTTACATGCCATGTATGTACATTTTCATCTTTTCTTCTTCTCCTGTGTAAGTTTATGTATTCGGGGGGATTATGGCTTGTTGTGAAAAACTGGATCAGAGTTGCCCCCACCCCAGCAAACTTGTTGAATATTTTAATTATTAACTAAATTTTCAAGATCATCAAAATGAAAATATGCCTATATTACAAAGCACCGTAATTTGCTGAATTCAATATAATGGAACTCTTTCAAAATGGGGTCCATTATTCTAGCAGGTCGACTCAGTGGGACTTAAAAAAGAACAATGTAGAAGGGTCAACGCATCTAAAGGCAGGACAAGAAACAGTGGATGGAAACTAATCAAGGAGAGAAGCAACCTGGAATTAAGGAGAAACTTTCGAACAGTGAGGACAATTAACCAGTGGAACAGCTTGCCACCAGAAGTTGTGCTTCATCACTGGAGGGTTTTAAGAAGAGACGGGACAGTCATTTGTCTGGAATGGTATAGGGCAGTGGTCCCCAACCTTTTTGTGCCACGGCCCGGTACCGGCATCACAAAATGATCCGCGGCCCGGTACCGGCATCAGCACGCATAACAAGGCAAGGCGAGCCGAGCGACTGGCTAGCCAGCCGTTCCCGCTTCTCCCGCCACCTTCAACTCCTCCTTTGTACCTTTGTCGATGGGCTTCGCCGGGACGGCTTCGGGATGGTCGCTTGGCTCACCTTGCCTTGGGTGCTCAAAGAATCCTCTCACATTAGTTTCGTTCAAAGCCCCCCTTCGATGAAACTAAGGCACGAGGATTCCTTCAGGAGCCAAACGCCGCTTTCCAACCGGAAAAGCTCACCCGGAAGCACTTTCTCATCAAACAAGATGGCGGCGCCCAGCAAACCGGCGGCCCGGTAGGAAATGTTCCACGGACCGGTACTGGTCCGTGGCCCGATGGTTGGGGACCCCTGGTATAGGGTACGGGTGTCAAACTCATCGCATCATGTTTCCGTCATGTGATGTTTCGTGACATTTTTCCTATTCGTGAGGTTGGGGTGGGTATGACCTGTGTGTGATGCATCTGGCCCATGGGCCACCAGTTTGACACCCCTGCTTAAGTAGGGGTTGGATTAGAAGATCTCCAAGGTCCCTTCCAATTCTATTATCCTGACTTTCAAGCACTTCCAGGTGTTGTAACTGCAATCTAGATCCCTCTAAGGTAGCTGCTGTTATTCTCCCCTATCACCACCCTTAGTGGCAAAAGACAGCACCTGGAGACATTGCCCTCACATTCAACACTAATACCAGTGTGGGAGTTGGAGAAAAATATGTAATTTTGTCAGAAACTCTCTCTCTCTGTCTCTCTCCCCCTCCTCCCTTCTTTCTCCCTGTGTGTGCATGCGCACACGTGTGCCAACTGCAACTGAAGTAAAGTACCAGCTTATTTACATGTAAATCTAGTGACCAATGCTTTGGCAGGAAGCTTTCATTTTAAGAATGCCCTTCCTAGAGCTGCGTAGGAGGTTCTATTAAGCATGTGGAATGTTTACTGCATACCAGAAGCAACAGATTATACAGACACAGAGATTAAAAAAACACACACAAAACACCTACTATTTCTCAACCACATATGGTGTCTGTAGATTCCCTTCTGCCAGTTCACATGGAAACACAAACACATGCAACCCTCTTTTCAAAGAATTGTCTCTGAAATGTTCCCAAAGCAGTATAAAACAGAGAACTTCCTACCGTGTTGTCAATTGTGCATTGTAATGGCTGCTGCCTTCAGGCTGGTGGGTGCTGGAAGAACAGGGCTTTGGCCCTGACTCAGTGGCTCTCTGTCCAGCTTTCCAGGAAGAAGTTTCAAATTTAGAGCCTAGAAAGGGCTTGGCAGAGAAATGAGGAAGCGGGTCAGAGAAGGCTATCAGCTGCTTCAAGCTCTGGAGATTTCCTCTGGGGAAATTGCCAGAAAATTCAGTATTTGTGAGACAATGCAGGCAGTGTGTCAATGCCAGGAGGTGAGAAATACTTAGATCAGGCTACAAGAGTTGATCAGGTATGACAATTGGAGAGAAGACAAGGTCTAGGGAAATGGATCTGCTGCAAGAATCCAGTAACAAAGAAAACACACATTAACTAGCCATTGTTGCTTTCAACTGAACTTAGAACTTTTACCAATGCAAGAATTGGGGCTATTTGTGGGCTATTTTTCTATGATAGTAAGATTGCCATTAAAAATCCCTGGCATTATCTTTTAAGAGTCTAGATGGAAAGGCCCAAGTAGCTTCCCAAGAAAGCTCATAAAACTCTCACCAAAGGAGGTAGACACCAATTCTTGATGTTAGTTAATTTCCCCCACCTCATGACATTGTTTAAACAGATAACAGTAAACTGCAGCCTGCTCACTTGTCAGTCATTTGCTAGGCCAGGTGGAAACCAGAAAGGAAATAACAAATTACTCCAAAGGCTTGTTATGGTCTGTGCTCTACCTCTATCTGGATACACTTTGGTGGTCTCCATATCTTTTGAATTACAGCTCCCATTGTTCTATAGTTAGCATGGCCAATGGCTAGAAATCCAAGGGAGCTGCAGCCAATCAGATCTAATTTTTCATCTATGCAAATGCTATGATGATAATAACTATGGTGCAAAAATAAAGGAGATTTTAATCAAATATTGTTGCATAAAAGGCAAATTCATGGTTGGGATACATATCTGATGTTCCCAGAGTTCTATATTCCACATATACACATGGCACCACCCCAGAATTTTATATATAAAATAAAAGTCAATAAACAAAAAATTATGAAGCACTGAGTATTTTCTCAAGATCCTATTTTTTAAGCATTGCTCGTATTACTTTTCTTCTTCCCAAATAGCTGGCTCATCTCTATATTTCATTTGAGCAAAGACTATATAACATCTACAAGAAATTTTTCCTTATCTAAATATGTAGGAATCATACTCCCAAAATACAACAATAATACTTCTTTGAGAATATAATGCTGTGAATATAGTTTCTGAAGTTAACAACTAAATTCCTTTGGCTACAGGAAAAATTATCAGAAGAACTCTTGAATATCTGTGTTTAACGTTAGGTTCAAGCTGTATGTTCTTATTTTAAACATTTCTGAAGAAAATAATATGGAATTTTAAATATTATTTTTCAGTGGCAAATGATAAAAGTTGATTTCTTTAGGATAAGAATTTCTTCAGCTTATTCAATATTTAATAACAGTTTATGAATATTTATTCATAAAGATCATGAAAATGAATTGTGATTTTTTTAAAAAAATTGTGGGAGAAATCCAGTTGTGGGATGCTTATCCAGATGAGGATACCCAGATCTTAAAATGTCAGAGTTATACTCTTTGCATATTTAGCTGGTTTCCAATATATAATTTTTTAAAACATTTGATTTACTAAAAATGACAAATATATTTATAAATAACACAAAATGGTACAGAGATTATGTAACTGTGTAGTTCTCAGAGAGTTATTTCCATTTTAACAATTTGCTTATGGGCTTTTTATAATATTTCGGTTTGTTATGTGTTCTCTTTCCCTCTTTTTTCAAAGTTATTTGATGTTAGTCTCTGCTTAACCACAAATGCTGTCAGTGCTAACCCAAATATTTTCTGCCTGAGCCAAAGTACAGCTGGTAACCAGCTCCAGACCTCGCTGTAAGGATTATTGTTTCATCCTTCACCTTCTCTTCCAGGACCATCAGAAATAAGTTTCTTCATTCTTTTCCTCTAGGGTCAATATTCATGCCTCTGTTAATTAATCCACTATAAATCAGCAAAGGTCTGTTATAGCTTGCCAGGGTTTCTAGGATTTTGTGTGAGAAATCCAGATTAAATCTTTCCACATTTGTACAAATATCTGGGATTGTTATGATGGTGGGTCACAGCCAGATGTTTAGATAGCATTTGACATTTTTGTCCACCTGTTGTGTCCTTCCCAAGGACCTGGGATAGGCAGATGTTGCTGTTTGATGGTGTTAAAGATATTGTCGCAAACTGTTCTAAGAAAAGTTGCCTTTTGCAATTGACAGATGGTGATTTTTGCCAATGCCAATGGTGTTCCAGTGGTTTGAGCTTTGCATCTGAGGGCATATTACTGCTGACATTATCTTTGTTTTCTTTTGCCATACTTATTTTGTTTTTATTTTATGATTTTCTCCAGCTCTTTCTCTTCTGTTTTACTGCTTCCAAATATTGCAACCTCCATTATCCAGACTTTTATTCTTTCTCTTCAACAATGGTTAAGTCAGGGGTGTTATATAGCAGATGCCATATAATTTAAATTCTAAAGTCCTAGGACCCTTTAGCTTCTTCATTTTCTCTTACTTTGTTTATTTTACGATCCCACCAATTCTTGCTTGCAGGCAAGTAGTATTTCTTATAGATATTCCAATGCACCATTGCTGCTACCACTTTTACAAAATTTGGGACTGAGAATTCTGGAAGTTCTTATCAACACATCTCAAAGCTACCATATTGGGAAAGGTGATGACAGAAAGTCCAGTTTCTTCATTTGATCCTGTAAATGTTTTATTCCGGTTTCATAGCTTAGATGCAATTCACTGCTATTGACTGAAAGATTGTCTTTGCTCACTTTCCCTTTTCACTAGATTTACAATGTGAAGAATCACACCTCTCTTTCCTTTGCCTTGTGACACTATGATTGATTAGCTTACCATTCATTTTTTTTCCAGCTTTCTACTATCAACAGTCCAAACCATTCAGTAGAACACACCTTCATGTACAAACATCCACGACAGCCTAGAGGGGCAAGTAGAGGCAGGTCAGAACAAATGCATGATTAATGGAGTGTATCTCTAAAGATAAGAGCATGCTAATCTCTTTGGATAAGAACTCTCCTTCCAACAAGGTGATTTATCCATGCCTAAAGTAGGTGACATAAGCCCACTGCTACCTAGATAATAAAAAAGAGTAATCAGTTACTTATTAATGCAGTGCTAACCTATATTTCCACATTATAATCTGCTCTGAGTTCAGGCTAAATTTAAAACACATCATTTTAGACCTATAGAAATTACATACCCACATATACGCTGCTGTGAAATGGGCAGCTCTATAAATCAAGAAAATAATAAAATAAAAACAAGTGAGGAATAGCAAGATAAAGTTTCAAGGAAAACATTAGAGAAGATGAATTATCAAGTCTAGAAGATGCTATTGAGAGACTATGATATGATCCTTTACATTTATTTCATGAAGCAATAAGAAGTCCTATTTTGTGTCTCATATTATAAAATATTCGTTTACTTATTTATAACATTTATAAACCAATGTACTCTGGAAGCTCTAAGTAGCATACAAAGTCAAACAATACAAAGCATAATATAATTTAAAAAGCAACAACAACTATGAACTTTGACAATGACATGGCTCTTCCTCCAGCTACTCAATGACTGAAGGCCTTTCCCATAAAACTAGGTTTTCACTATTTTCCAGAAGGTGTAAGAGTGAAGACCATTCTTATATCAAGAGGTAAGCTGTTCTAAAGGAAGCAAGTAGCTATGGAGAGCACCTGATTCCATCATATCTCATAGTAAGAGAAGTCTAATATTTTACCTGGAATATACAAAACTGTTTGATGAGGTTAACAAGAACTGAAGGTGCAATATTATCATCACTGAGTAAGACTTCGTTTTGCATAAATCATATTGATTCTCTTATCTTTCTGTATTTTGATACAATTAATGGAATCACAGAGAACCTTCAAACAAATCTTTATGAAAGTCCCTATTTCACATGCCTTTAAAACATTAGAAAAAAGCTTTCCATTGGCACATACTCCACCTTCCCCATATTAATTGTCTTGTAAAGAGGACACACGTGGCAAATGAGGAATGACTTAAGCTTGCATACATATACTTCATCCATTTTTAAAGTTCTTATATTCTTTATTTTCAATGGTACTACTCCAACTATTATTCATGAAAGCAATATAACAAGATTTCTTGATTGCACTGAGAAGACAACATTATCTTTTCAAGACTAGGTTGTGTTGTGTTCACAAACATATCCAAGATATTTCATTCTTTTTTTTTTTTTTAAACAAGTTTTATTAATTTTTAAAACACACAAATTATCATTATTCATTACATGTTTAAACCTTTTTTCATTGTAAATTTAACAAGTCAGATAAATTATGATTCTGTTTTAAACCATTTCCATACAACATACCAACACCTCTTATTCAATTTCTCTTTACTTCTCTTTACTCTTATTCAATATCATTATTATTATTTCATCTGTTTCTTTCTGACTTAGTTACTATTATTCTCATTCTATATTTCTACAAGTTTTTACTAATTCTCCCCCCAAAAGACATATACACACAACACACAAAACATAAAAAAATCTTTTGGAAAGTAACTTGGACCCAGGTGTCTCTCTCTTCATGGACTTCAATTATATTCATGCTCATCTTACATATCATTACTTATTTTATTTACCATTCTAAGCCTTCTATATCAACTTCCCACATATTTCACACTTCTTAATTCTATCTTAATTAATCATCTTAGTTTGAATCATTATATTTATATCTTTTGTCCATTTTTATCATCCCTTTGTCTCATTCCTTATAAAAAAAAGAAAATAAGTTTCTCCTGAAATCATTAATCAGAGTATGATGCCTTTCTATCTCCCCCTAAGTTAATCAAATTAATCTTTAAAATAATATCTAATACCCAATCCGATTTTGCTTGGTACATTCTATCTAACTAATACATCCAACATAATTAAGTACATAATTAGACAATAAATCCAAATATTAAAAAAGATACTATAGTAAAAATTTTATAATAACATCAATACCATAATCTTATTAAACTCTTTAATTAAAACAATATTCTAAACCTCCCCTATTATTAAGTTTTAAAGCCAATCATTTTTAAACATTTTAACATTTTAATCTCTTATCAACTCTTAAACCATTACAATACTACCATCTCATCTTATGTACCTTGCAAAATCTTTTTTTAAAAAAAAAAAAAATATTATACTTTATCCATTATCCATAAAAATTTCTTTTTTCATTTAATTTCAAAACATTGTAGCTTTTCTCCACCTTTTCCTTTCTTTCTTCTCCCAACAAACCTTTCTACCCCCTTCTTCTAGCCTCTGCCTTACCGGCTTCCCTTCTCTGTCGTATTCCTTTTCCCTTTTGTTTACTATCATCATATTGGTTTTGCACCTTATTTTTCCCTTTCTTAAATGTTTTTTAGATCTTAAGTCCTTAAGTCCTTTAGTTTTCTTCTTTTCTCTTCTTTTCTTTTCTTTCTCTCTTCCTTCTTTCTGGATCAAATTCTGTGATTCATTAAAAATGGCTCCTTCCTTTCTTTCTTGTTCCTCTGCTGTCTTCATCTGTTGTAATGTTTGTTGATAATTAGTAAGCGCCATTTCTAAAAAAAGGAAAGCTTCTTCCACACCATCTTTACCATTTTTTTTGCTTGTTCATATTCTTTTCTTAGTTCCTCAACAGAAAGAGCCATTATAAATCTTTTCTTTTCTTTTCCCCTTCTTTCTTCTTACAACAACCAGAATATTCAAAAGAAAATAAAAAAAATAAAACAGTCCCAAAGTTATCAGTCAGTCCAAACCAAGGCAGAGTTCTCACTTTCTCCTTCTGGGGTAATATCAATCCAAGGAAAGAAAGTCCAAATCTGTTTAAAATCTTATTACAATATATTCTAGTCTTCAAATCCTTAAGGCATCTGCTCCAACAAAGTCTTAGCATACAAATATTTTCTTTTTAATCCTCTCTCTTCCCACTCATCGCTTAAAACCAATTTTCACCTAAAAGAAATAGGTTTCTTAATATCCAGTTATTTATTCCGTAGGAAAAGAGGAAAGCTATCCTTTCAGCACCTTCAAACAGCCGCTTTTTTCCTCTTCTGGCAGGTATTATTCAGAAAGTCATACTTTTCAGGAATTTTATTAAATATGTCTTAGAGTCCTAGGAGCCAAGAAAAACTTTCTCCTCTCAAGCACTTTCTCCACTTCCTCCTGCGCATTCTTACCCGGCTGCCAGCTTCTTTGTGGCGGCCATTACAGACCGCCGCTGCACCGTCCTGGGAAAGGGGTTCTGCCGGCCAGGAGGGGTCTGCAACACCCCAAACCCTTCTCCGGATCCCCTACCTTCAGCTGCCCCTGCAGGGCAGCCTAGCTCCGCACCCGTCTGGGTCGGAGCCCCAAAAACGGCTAGCGCGGCAGGGATCGCGCAGCTTCGCAAATCCCTGCCGCCGCAGCCGACAAACCGGAAGTCCTCCAAGATATTTTATTCTAAGGAGGAGGAGGCACTGGATGAAGAGAACTTATTTTTCTGAAACTGCATAATTTCATTACAAATAATTGTAATTCTTCTTGGTTAAATGGTTAGGAGTTAAATTGCCATGGCTAATTAGAGAACAACTCTTAATTCATATCATCACAATTTATATTCAACAGGTCATTGGGAATAAAGAAACCCTCTTTATATCCTATATATAGTCTTCTAAAATTATCACCCCAGTGACCATATTTTAATCATTTTAGGTTATGCAATATTGTTCTACCTGAAAATGAAAATTATTGGTATTGGGTGGTTTTTGATCTGTTCAAGGAAAACTCAAAAAGACTTTGAATGAAATGAAATAAAATGTTGAAATTGTTCAAGTACACCTAACAACTGCTTTACTTATAACAGGGGTGTCAAACTCGCATCGTCACGGCATCATCACGTGACGTATTGCAGCTTTCCCCCCTTTTGCTAAACCAGGCATGGACATGGCCAGTGCATGGTGTATCCGGCCTGCGGGCCACCAGTTTGACACCCCTGGCTTATAAGAAGTCTTCATCTAATAGAATATAGAAGGGCAAATCTATGATTGAAGATCACAGGTGATAATATGAAATGGCTGTTAAAACTCCTTCTGATTGTACTGCAGAATTTCAGTGGTGCAACTGCTAAAAACATAGTGGTAAGCCTTTCTGACTTTTTTTTGTGACAGGAAATATATGAAACATGTGGTTCTAAGTATGATTAATGTAGTTTAACAAAAATCTCAAGCCAAACCTCTGAAAATCCCATATTTATTCATAAACATGACACAACTTCAGTGCCCCATTTATTGGGACCTCAATTCTTCCACATTATGTGTGGTCCCAAGGCATCAAAATGCAATCTCTTTTTGCAATAGAAGGTTTAGAAAAAGTGGCTTTCTCATTCTGACCCAGGCTTTGTCAAACTTAATAAAACACAAACTGATTTTAAAAGTAAAACCTATTTTAATGCAATGCTGGGAATTACTTGCATTCCCAGTCAAAACTAATTATACACAGTTCCTCCAGATAAGAGCACGCTTTTCAGTGCGGTAGAATGCTGCCAAAAAATAGAAATCCAATTAAGGCTAACATAAACCAACCCAATAACCCAGAAAAAAACAAGTACAGAGCTTCAAGAAGAACTCAAAAATTACTGAACTGCTTTGCTTCCTGCAGAGCTTTTCGTCATTGAGGTCTGACTTTTATCCCTTATGGGAGGGGCAATCACCTCCCAGTCTTACTCCTGAGTCGCCCCTTCCATTTCAGCTGCTCTCGCCTTCTAACAGCTCTGCGCACACGTGCATTGGGAACAGGCTCCCCTGGGTCCTCTGCTTCACTGCTGCCAGACTCTGAAGGCTCCGAAGGCAGCACCCCACTCCCAGATGGTCCTGGCCCCATCCCTGCATCGGACGCAGAACCCTCGTCCAAGTCCTCTCCAGACTCCCTGACTGGTTCCCTTTCGTCCTCACTGTCCGATATCTCTGCTGTCTGCACCGGCTGCCACAACATTTCTGATATTTAATAAGTGCGTATGTTTGATTTGGTCCAGTTTTACACAGTGAAAATTGTCTTCAATGTGAAGAGTATTATTAATAACAAGGACACTTCCTTACAGGGACTAGCTTTGCCCTCATAACCTAAGAAGAGTTTTTAGGCCAGACATCTGGCAGAGATTCATGGTGAATTATTCTTTCATATTGCCAATATAATTTTAATACCACTTTGCTTATTTCAAGATAGGAAATATGTTTTAATTGAAAGTACTGGCACTGCTCTGTTGACAATAATCTTTATATTAAAACTTCTCCAATAACGAATCACTGAGTTTACCATGTAATCCTAAAAAATGGATTTAAACTATGCACTTCATATTCTGTTCAGGTTTCCCATCAAACAAATGTTACCAAATGGTTCATATTTCATTTGCTTTTTAATAAAGCAAAAAAAAAAATTCAGGTAAAAAATTATATTGCATATATTTGGACCCCAGTTAAATCTGTTTTCACGAAATCAGATTGAGTGGAATGGCTAAAGTAATGTAGAATTTAAGTAACCCATTGTCTCAACAAACACAGTAAGTTTTTTGACACATCAAATATCTTAAATTGATAGGGTACTTGTAGTGATTAATCTATCTATGTGTATTCTTCACCTATCTATTTATTCCTCCTTCCCTCTTGGTCTTATCCCAGGTTAAATCCTACATCAGTTTAGCCACTCCATTTCATGTGATGAAGTGAGCTGTAGCACACAAAAGCTTATGGATATTAATAATATTTATTAGTCTGAAAACTGCTAGGAGAGTCCTTCTGATTTGTAGCTACCACAAACGAACGTGCAAAGCTATCTGAAGGCTTTGCACCAAAAACAAGAAGAACCCCCCCCCAAAAAAATCTGTATTACACAGCTACAGTTTTGTGCTCAGTACCTACTAAGGATGAGAAATAGCTAGAAAAAAATCAGAATATAGAAAAAGATTTCCCCCCCCCCCCGCCTTCCTCATGAAGCTACAGGAAACCAAGTGGCAGTGATTCATTTATTTAGCTAAGAGAAACCCATCTTTGGTGTCTCAAAGCCAAAATTAGAAGATGTAACCATCGTGTAGGTCTACCACATACACCAAAATGAAGATCACCATTGACAGCACATCTCTTAATGATCCTTCATTTGTGATCCAAATTTACTTCTGCCTTCCACATACTAGTAATTATGTAATTTACCCTGCCCTAAGTTACAGGATTGCAAAATGTCAATATGAACTTGAACCCATTTCAACCAGGTGGGCAGGATTATGAGTACAGAAAGACATTTGCTCTTTTTATTTTTTAGTAGAAATGGGTAAAATAGCAAATGAAAACACCAGTTTAGTTGACATTCAGTACCACAAAGTGGGGGAGGCAATTCCTGGAAGTAAACTTCCTCACCTCTTCCTGCCCCCAAACAACTTTGAGCATTTCTTTGTATTTGCTCTTTCAGATAAAGTGATTTGGGTTCCACTTGATGTTTCAATTACAACTTCCGCAAATTTGGAGGGTGGGGTTGCTTAAGGATCTTGCTGGAGCTTTGGTGATGCTCTTTAGCCTAGCTAGTATGTTCACATTAAGCTACTCCTAAAGAGTCTTCATGGAATTCCTGTGGGAAGTCAATTGGTGAGCAACTGGTAGAATATTGTTAGAAGCAGTCTTGCATCTTTTTTTTTTTTTTTTGAAATACATTTTTTGCTTCTATATACACATCGTTGTGTGAACAGTGTGGTCCCAGGCCATTTTACATTTTAAAACAAACATGTCAATGGTTTCACCTTGATATTATTAACTTTCTTACATAATTTGATATTAATACATATTATCAATCTTAACTATTCAATGTTCTCATGTACTGCTTTGTGTCAATCTCTATATTCTTAACATCACTTCTTTTGTTATAAATTCTATATTAGTAGTCTTATTTGCAGTATTTGACATATTATATAATACAAATAGCCATTCATAAAATCATGTTAATTTGTATTTTCTATTGTTTATCCCCTTTTCAGTTCTTGGTTGTGTCACCATTACACTTACAACAAAGTTTCTTCCTATTCCCAATTGTAATAAAATAAACAATATTCATCCTGTTAATATTTAACATATTATACCATTTGAATAATACTATACTCCTCTATCTATAAGCATATTTCACTATCTTATTTTTAAATCTGTCAGGTTTCACATGTTATTTCTTTTCCTACCTCACAATATTAATTTTCATATTTATTGCAGTTCAATTATATATCTTTAATGCTAATCCTCTAATAATGTATTTATTTCATGTTGATTACAATTAACAGTTATACATCTGAAATAATAATACATACGTTCATGTGAAACCCTTATCTTTTCTTTTTCAACCATCATCTCTTATTTTCATTAAAGCATTGATTCGTCTCTTCCTAGCTTGTCTCCTATTTTCTATTTTTTTTACCTTTCCTCTTACTCATTCCTCCCTTCTCTGTTAAATTCCATCGTCTCTTTTTCCAAATATCTAGTTTTACCCGTATCTTCTCAGCATATTTTCTCTGAGATTCCAGTTTTGCATCTGACTTGTTACAATACATAGGTGTTACAATAGAAAATATATATACATATTATTACAATTACATTTAAAACTGTATTCACATCCCGAGCCACTTTTTTAAAAAAATTATAAAATAATATGAAAGACAGTAAATGTCCTTGGAAATATTGGAATCAGGGGTTCAGGCACGAACCATTGCCTAGTTGAAGCTATTATCTGTCTCCCTGGTCTCCCTCTCTTTTTTCAAAACAAACTTTTGCCCACTTGTACCCCCAAATAAAATATCTTTTAACATCCATACATAGCTTATTGACTGTCTGTCCTACATGCCCTAGACCACTGGTGGCTAACCTATTTCGGCTCCCGTGCCAATAATTGCACGCATGCTCAATCCCAGAAGGCAATGTGTGCTGGGGCCCCCATGCCCCCTGCACATGCGCGTGCACCCCCTCCTGTGTCGCACATCTCTGCACATGCACACGATTCCCCCTCGTGTGCCGCGTGTCTGCACATGCGTACACGATTCCCCCTCGTGCACCACATGTCTTTATGTATGCTTGCGTGATTCTCCCTCATGTGCTGTGCATCTCTGCGCATGCGCGCATGTCTCTCGCACACACCCCTTTACACCAGTTCACACCACTTCAGGAGAACCGGTTGTTAACTTCCTGAGCAGTTTGGTGAACTGATTGTTGGAAGAAATCATTAGGGCAGAGAACCAGTTGTTAAATTATTTGAATCCCACTACTGCTTTCCACCCCCTGCACATGCACGCCAGATACCTGACAATCTGCTGTCGGGTGGTGGCGCGCACGCATGTGCAGTGGGGCTTTTTCCTGGTAACTTCTCATGAGCCAGGGGAAATGGCTCCACATGCCACTTCCGGCACGCATGGCATAGGTTCGCAAACATGGGCCTAGGACTGTGAGACAGAGGCTAAAGACTGGGAGATTCTAATTTCATGTCAAGGTTAGTCACAGTTATTTCTTGTAACACCTTTCTTTTTTCCTTTGGCCAAGTGTAACTCCAGAGAACTGGAAAAGTGAGGTAGAGGCTAAGAGAATGAACAGGTAGAATGAACAAGTGGAAAGTGAACTAACTTATCTCCCTTTCCCTCCCAAAAATGTATTTAGTGACACAATTTCAGCGATGGGCTCAACAAATGTAAACAGTTCACCCCCAAAGCTAAATTCCTTTCCTGGAAGCTCAGGTGCAAGTGCCAATTTTGGAAACACAGACTTCAAGGCTGAAGATCACTTTGCAGTCCATTCATACATTTAAAGAAGCATGGCTCCACAAAGAAGGGAAGGAAAAACAGGAAGGTCTGAAATTATGTTGATTTTGAGACTGGATGAATATTTTGCAAAGTCAAAATGGTTTCCTTGCTCTAAAAGCCAAAATAAATGTTCATCTGAAATAGCTATCCTGCTTTCAGTTACCTCTTTTGAATACTTAGCTTTACCTCTACTTGTCCTTAGCACTATAATGGGCTAGTTCAGTTCTGGGAAGTCTATGGACCTATGTAAATCTGAGAGATCAGAATATCAGACAGCAACATTGGTTTGGACCCCATAGAGCAGGGGTGCTAAACTCACATCGTCATCACGTGATATATCAGGATTTTTTTTCCCTTCGCCAAACCGGGTAGGGGCAAGGCCAGCATGTGACGCATCTGGCCCGTGGGCCACAAATTTGACACCCCTGCCATAGAGTGATCTGGCTGTATTGATGTGATGGGTTGAAATCAGGCACAATCTAACTCCTGGTAGTCTGTGTAAAATAAAAACACCATGCAGGACATGCACTGTGTGAAAATAGAAAAACTTGTCTCCTCAATGGGGCTGGAAATCCATGTAATCCTCACATATGAGGACATAACATAACAGCTTTGAGAACTTAATGGAAGCTGGAGAGTATACATAATTATGACAATAGATTATATGGATTTCTACAAGCAGACACGTGCTATGGGCATTAACAATCCCATCTGGCAGGCCCCTTGAAGAACTCATTCTCCTTCTTTGTAGGATTTCACATATCTTTGTCATTTTTCAAGAAGTTATGGGAAAGGCTTGGAGCAGATCAGAGTCCTTTTGCTAGAACTGAGATGGGTAGACTCTAAAAATAAGGACCAGTTGAAGCTTAGCCAAGAGAGAAGCATAGAAGTTGTACTATATGTTACCCTGCATTATATCTGATGCTAAGATGGAAATGTCCTACCTACATGAAAGAAGCAACATTAAAGGTATTTCAACACACACCCTTAGTCTTATATATAAGCTTAGTACTATAGAACATTCAGCAGTTGCACTGCAGGCCTAATAAAATGCAGCTGAAACAATCTCTGGTAAATGTTTGAGCATGTTTGCTTCCTGCTGGCTGAGATCAAAAGGGGTCCTCACCTGCTTAGCATTCAGCACATTTCGGCAAGCCACAAGAGGAAATGATCAAAGGCGGTGTGTATTGTTTTTTACAGCTCACGGATCAGGGAGTTTTCTAGCCAGCCTCTGACCACAATTTAAAAACTTACATTTGCTGGAGTTGATCTTGCTGTCTTTGTTGCTAGCATTCACACTCTTCAAAAATAAAATAACTAGACTCTCTAGTCCCTGAACATTTAATAGAACAGTGTCTGTATCTGCCATGTACAGATGAGTCACAAGGAGTTAAATCCCCCTTAAGGGTTGTGGAGCTGCTCTGAAGCCATTTGCCATTGTCTGCCTCTGCCTCATCTGTTTATTCACCCAACCTGCAAATGAGGCACTGCCTCTCATTCATATAACTAGACATTATTTGCTTGAATAAGAAGCGGGGAGGCTCTCCTGTGCTTTGCTTTTGTCAGCATTTTTTTTCTTGTCTGAAAAAATGTTGCTTATCATTCTATGGTTGCTGTCATCTATTTTGAGTATAGAAAGAGGAATTCCTTCCTGTTTAAAATAATAAGCTCAATGGAAAGTCACCTACTGGGTGTGTGTGTGGGAGGGGGGAAACGGCTTGGCAAAAATCACAAGAATAAAATGAAGGGGCCCCTTTGCAAAGAGATCATCATATCTTGATCAGGGACAGCCATATTACAAATAAACATTGGGCTGCTATTTATGCAAAAGAGGGTCGCCATAAGCCATAATCTTTGAGAAGGTGAAAAGAATCCTGGTTTAGAAGAACAAACTATTGCCAGTTATAAAGCCCCCCACCCCCATAAGTGAAGTAAATATGCAAACCACTGAATTTGGCACAATGTTTTCTGGCCATAAGGACTTTTAAAAATATAAGGCGATATTGGAAATATTGGTTAGATGATGTTTTCTCTTTTGAGAGAGAGAGAGGAGAGAAGAATAAATATTATTCTTCATGCACTATCCCAATTTAAAATCCAGGATTTGCTTTCTGTTATTTTAATGTTAAATAATCTGCAATCTGATAAACGATGATAGATTTCCTTGTAATAAAGAATTTATATTTCTTATTGAGCATCCCAAAGTAAAGCCTCTTTATAATTTGGAATATAATTTAAGATAACAACATACTATACTTCGGTGCTTCTGTGGTGAAAGTATCAATTGGTGATATCACCATTGCCTGGGGGATACCCAGTTGGGGGCCCTTTCACGTCCCTGTTAAGTTGCCCATCGGGGTGGTACCCATCTATCTACTTGCAGTTGCCTGCTTTCAAACTGCTGGATTGGCAGGAACTGGAGAGAGTGATGGGCAGCTCATCCTGCCCTGGGGCAGCAAGCACATCTCGGACATGAGCTTGCCAATTGTCAGAACAGTCTCCTAGCCACGAGCCACAGGGTTCCTTTAGATAACAGCATTAAGGATATGGACAGCCAATAGAGCTGCCTTGAAAGGAATAAAGTAACATCTGAAAGCCTACAAAACAATCTAGCAGAATTCCTGATTTCTTAATATCCATAGCCTGTCATTTGTCAGTCAAGCGTGTCTTTTCCAAGGTGAGATTGTCACTAGTTTTCTGATGAATCTCCCTTACAGGGTTATAAAAGGGTAAAATTTCTCAATATCTATGCCTTCTTTAAGGAGCAGAGAACTTTATATTTAATAAATATTCATTTAAAATCATGTCTAACCATTTTTCATCTTGATTACAGTGGTAATATGGGTCAGCTTTTCCTCGGCTGGAAACCTCAGAATTAGATGTAGTGGGAATGTGCAAAAAATAATTCCACTCTTTTTCATATCTAAACCCTCACTGTCCAAACTGAACTTCTGTTTTATGTCACTTTTTAAAAAAGAAATCTAATTGGCATAAAGTTCATTTTATCTATTTCTCCAAAAATCAGACAAATGAGGAAAGAAAGGTCCTATTTTTAGATAATTTATGCAAAGGCTTCTAAGACAGTAACACATTTTTGCAAGAAATTAATTTAACTGACTGAAATTAATTTAACTATTTATGTGAACTTCAATGTTCTGGTTTTGTGAGCCAATGGAAGGTAACTTCAGAAAGGCAAATTAATTATTTTTGATCATATAATGCAACTAATACAACAGTTTCTTCTGTATGTGTGTATGCCTTTGTGTATGTATATGAGCTTGTATGCATACTGGATACTTCAGAGAGTGTTTAAGGCTGGATGCAATCACTTTGATGCTGAAGAACCAATTTAGTAACTGAATTCTTACAGTCTGGATTTGTCATATTGTTGGATTTGGACTGCAATTCACAGGATTAACATGGTTGACAGCCTCTCTTGAGGGTGTATATATCAGAATATTCAAAGGGTGATGGGGAGGTCAAAAGAATAATAATATAATTGTTTCTTTTTTCCCCCCCCAGCATCCAGCGGGGAAAAATTCTATATGTTAAATGTTAAATTTATTTGTTATTTGGATCACTTTTTTCTCTTTTTTTGTACAATGTTAGTGCTGGACATATATTTTTGTCTTATTTTGTTTGTTTGTTTTTCTGTTTCGTATTTTACCTTTCATGATAAAACAAAATAAATATACTTAAACATAAATGTGAACCAATTGCCAAATGCCCTAATTGTGATCATGTGACTCTGGGGATGGTACAACAGCTGCAAGTGCAAGTACAGGTCTTAAGTTATTTTTTGCAAGATCATCATAACTGAACTGTAATTAAACGAACAGTTATAAATTGAGGACTATGTATATGACCTTTGCTGACCTGTAAAGCAAAGCAAAGCTGAAATAAGATCATAACACTGTGCTGTTTCATTTAATGACCACTTTGCTTAATGACTGTGTTGTAGATCCCAACTGTGGTAGCTAAATGAAGACGAGCTGTAATTTATGGGGGGGGTTGTTTGTGTTTGAGGGGATCCAGTTCTCTGCTTCTCATACGGTCTGCTCCCACACCTAAAGAGAACTGTGTAGATAGAAATCTCCTCAGAATGTTAGCTTTGCAAAAATGGGCTTTATGTTGGAGCCTGGAATTTTGCCAAAGCCTATAGAAAAATTCAGTTTAAACACATGTGGACTAAACAGGTGTGTTTACAAGCCCATAACTCAAACTCTTAGTTCCTGGCCTAGTTCCACTGATCATCAAGGACTGAAGAAGGCTTCCAGTCATTTTCATTTGTGGAACTCCCAGCCTAACCAAAACCCTATAGAAACGTGGCTGGAATTATATTGCTAATTATTTGGAAGCAAATTAGCAATACATTTCTTTTTTTGAAACAAATTTTATTAATTTTAAAGACAAACAAACCATCGTTATCCATTAAGTACACAAACCTCTCCATTATTAATTTTACAAGTCAGATAGAATACATTTTATACAACATAATTCTATTTTTCACCATTTCAATATACCCATATAGATATCTCTCAACAAATTTCTCATTATTTCTTTTTTCTTATTCAATTTCATTAATTATTATTAATTTTCTATATTTATCCAGTTTATAACCATCATCTTCATTCCTCTCTGTCTTGTTTAACATTATTCTCATCCAACATTCCTCCGAGGTTTTATTAATTCTCAAAAAAAACATAGACACACAAAACACAAAAATATTAAAACTTCTTTTAAGAAAGTAGTTTGGCCCCAGATTACCTCTCTTTGTATGGACTTCAATTAAATTCGTGCTCATCTTATATGTCATTACCTATCTTATTTACCATTCTATATCTTCCATATAACTTCTCCCCACTTTTCACTCTTCTTATTTCTATTTTATTTAATTCATTTTAATTTAATTCATTATATTTATATTTTTTGTCCATTCTTTCCAAATTATCCATTTATCTCATTCCCTACAGCAAGTAAAGAAAAAATCTTTTTCCCTGAAATCCCTGATCAAGGTATGATGCCTTTCTATCCTCCCCCTAAATTGATATTTAAAATAACACCTAATATCCAATCTGATTCTGCTTAGTACATTCAACCTACTAGTCTCTAAAGAAAAAATAATAATAAGTCCACAATAATTAATATAATTAAATAATAAATCTAAATTTTAAATCTTATAGCCTTCCAATTGTCTATTTCAAGAAACAAATGCTACAGTAATGAGTTTATAATAAGATCAAAACAGCAGTAAATTAGTCTTTTCAATTAAACTCAATATTTTAAACATTCCTTTTAATCTTTTATTAAATTTTAAAATCTATCATTACTAAACATTTCAGATTCTTATAACATTATAATTTTCTATTTCTAATACAAATACTACCATACCATCTTATGTACCTTGCAGAATCTTCTTTTTAAAAGAAATTATACATTACCCTTTATCCCTGAAAAAAATTCCTTTTTTCCCATCTTGTTTTATACCTTTGTGGCTTTTCCCTCCCTTTTCCCTTCCTTTCTTATCCTACCTAATCTTTTTACCTCCAACTTCCCCTCTGTTGTATTCCTTTCTCCTTTTGCTCAGTAACATTAACATTGAATTGGTTTTGCATCTTATTTTTTTCCTTTCTTAAGTATTTTTTTAGATCTTAAGTCCTTCATTTTCCTTCCTTTCTTTTTCCTTTCTCTCTTAACTAAATTTTTAAATTCATTGAAGATGGCGTCTTCTTCTTCTTCTCCTTCTTCTCCTTCCATTTCCTCCATCTGTTGTTGTTTTTGATAATTAACAAACACCATTTCTTGTAGAATCCATTTGGGGTAGGAGATCCACCTATACAGTAAACCAGTGGTGGTATTTAGCAGGTTCTGACCAGTTCTGGAGAACCGGTAGCGGAAATTTTGAGTAGTTTGGAGAACCGGCAAATACCACCTCTGACTGGGGATTTTACAGTATCCTTCCCCTGCCATGCCCATCAAGCCATG
The DNA here is from genome assembly GCF_049901735.1 of Notechis scutatus. Taxonomy (NCBI): domain Eukaryota; kingdom Metazoa; phylum Chordata; class Lepidosauria; order Squamata; family Elapidae; genus Notechis; species Notechis scutatus. The sequence goes on from NC_142010.1 coordinate 62,662,140, forward strand.
CCCATAGAACCAGTAGTAAAAAAATTTGAATCCCACCACTGCAGTAAACCTTTCATAAAGTAAAGCTGACCATGATTCCATGATTCAAATTTGTTTTATAACCTTTTTTCTGATAACTGTGACAGCTGGATTTTTTTATTTTAAAGTTTGAGATTCTCAAAATGCCAGATTACATGCTAAACACAGAACTCTTGTATACATTTCATAGCAGAATTGCTATAGGGACTGCTCTTCCATTTGGCTAAGATTCCAGAGATACAACCATTTATAGATACACCTAAAAGTTTTGTGGCAAATTAAAGACTAGCACATTCCTTATCAAACAAGCTTGCATGGATCATAGCACACCCCATCAGATTAATAGTTCTGAGAAAAGCCCATTTCATATACAAACCACAGTTCTGAAGGAATAGAAAAGAATCAGGATTTTTGAGAAGGTGACTACAAACAGAACCGAACGTGTGGGACATAGACATCTTTGAACTGCAGGGAGTAAATAATATATTACTACAGTTTTATTAGACTGTTAGTAAAAGTAATTTTATGGGCAAGACACTTGGAAAGGAAATAATAAGTATGTGTGCAGGGAACAGTACTTAGACCTGTATCCTACACTTACTTATTCTTATCCAGGCTGTTTAAATTTTATCCAAATGTTGGTGTTCCAGACATTGGTTTAAGCAAAAAACACAAAATACGTCTAAATTTCATAGAAGCAAATATAATAAATGTGTAGTGTGGCTGGGAATTCTGGGAGTTGTAATCCAATAAACTAGTGAGCAACAGGCCAGGGAGCATTGTCATAAGCCAGAAGAGGACACAGTAACTTTCTGAGTATGATTAATTAAATGAAACAAGGCACATTTTTAGCAGTTCCATATGAATACCCTTTCACAGTAGACAGTTTTGATCAAAATATAGCTAATGCCGAAAGCATTAGCAACACCTACTCCTAGCAATAGAGAGAAGCAATTCTACTCCAACCAAGTAAGGAGTTCTAAAGAACACTGCTAAAGTTTCAAATCTGCTTTTTAAAAAATGAGTCAGATGCAACCCAGATTTAAGCCTCTGCACGCAGTATTTTCCAGCCACCATCTGGAAACATGGGTTTTATATGGCTTTAGATCCTGGAGTGTAACATTTTAATTATATTCCTTGGGGGAATTAAATATTTTGGTGACAGACAGCAGTTCCATTTATTGCCAACTGTTTTATTAACATAGTCAAATGCTTATTTCCTTTTCCTCACCCTCACTCTGCATCTGTCTTTTAAACATTTGCCTTAGTTGCAAAATCAGCCAGGATACTTGTCCAGAAAGGTAGGCTTGGAAATATTTTTTTTAAGTGTTTACATTCTCTAGGAAATCTGACGGCTGAGAACTATTGTTAAGAAAAGTACATAGATGTCCATTTCCACAAAAATGGAAATGTTGTCTCAGAAATAATCATGGATAACATTTATCTCATTGTAGAATTGTCCCATGGCAAATTGGTTGTGGTGAGTTGGCCACAGAGAGTTGTCCCATTCCGTACTTTTCTTGAAAATGTGAATCCATTTTGTCTAAGAATTTATAACCTTTTGTGGACTTTCACTGATAGTCAATGGAACCACAGAACTTTTCATTTTTTTTTTCAAACGGAGGCTTGGAGATGAATCAGACTGCCTTCAAATAATCTCAAACAAATAGATCTATATTATGAATCATGTGCTTGTACCACAACTTATTTTAGCGCACACTACTATTTCTCTAAAGTTTCTTTGTATAAAAATCTCTGCATGAAAATGATATCCTGGAATTAAATTTCTCTCGAAACAATTATGCAGTTATTTTCATTTTGTGGACTAGATGGCAATTCCTCGCCTCCCTCTCATAACATTTCTGTCCTCAGGATAACAACTTAGACAATGACACTTCTGTTAGTCATTACACAAACAATTACAAGGAAAAGCTAACTGGGAAAACTGAGTTTGTACAGAATTTTCAGACTGTCCTCATTATCCAAGATATTATCACATCTTGGACCATGGGCATATTAATTTTCAGTTTTTTCCAAATAATTCATAATGGATTCAAAGATTGAATATTCAAACTAATCATATTTGATATCTTCAATGGCACATATTGTTTTGGAACTCACATTGGTTCTAAAATTCTCATAAAATTTTCTCAAAGTCAAATCTAAAATTTCCAAAATTTAACGATGGACTTCAATGTTCTGCTTAACTCTAAATTTTATTACATAGAATCCACAGATTGACCGAAAGAAGGTTGGTTTACTTTCTGGTCACTGTGAAAATAATTCTGTTTGCTGGAAAATGCAGGCTGTATATAAATAACGAATTGACCACATAGTCTGCTACATTTCTTTTTTACACAGTAAAAAAATATATAGAATCAATTGTATAAATTATTTCCATTTGACAGCCTGCTATAAATAGTTTATTTCTCTATATCTACACTTTATCTGCGACAAGAGGGGGGGGAAACCCAAGCCCTGTTTATAGTTCCTGTTGATTCTTGTTGACTCCTGAAAAAGAAATTACGGTGTCTTGAGAGAGGTGGTTTATAATCTATAACTTGTTTGATCTTTACTTATGGTAAATAATGTGTGTGCATTTTTCTTTTTAAAGAAAGAACAACACCCACAACAGAACACTTCTTGATGAAAGGAAAATGTGGAACCTACATAAAAAATGATACATCTCTAAAACCAGCATTAAGCTCTTTTAAAAATTGTTGTATGGACTCTGTTGATTGACATATTTACAACTAGTAGTGCGCAAAGGCCAGGGTAGCAAGATTCAGCACCAAACACAAACAAATCAAGCTAACCTGGAGCACAGGTAAATGCTCGATCCCTGTCAAAAGATGGCCTTTTATCTTTGTGTAGCTTTGTCAATTACAGTGAGGTCTTTCAGATGCAATTCCATACTAATAATCCATAATACTAACAGCCATTGGAGTTTTTCAAGTTCATTATTTTTTTTGTGCCAATGAGTTCATGCCCGTTCTAAGATGTGAGGATTGCTATGAAATTATCTGAGACAATTATTATCATCATCATCGTTCTTCAAAGCTTCAAACAGAAAGACATTACCAGAGATATAATTTAATTGCCAGAGCAGAAGTCCTCTGTTGAAAAACACAACAAATTGCAGACCACTTTCTTCCTGCTTTTAGAATTTCAGAGTGGGAGGAGGTAATCCTGAGAGGCTCTTTCTGCTTCACCTCAAGATGCATTGTACTCTCTGTTGACAGAGAAGAGACAGAGATGAAGTTTCTGCATAATTAGTCAAAAGTACCTCCAAGCACATTACAGCTTCTTCTGAGTCTTCTTAATTTTAGCAGAAACTGCTTTTGGGTCACATTAGTAATGATTTCACTAGGGTGCAGAATGCTACTCGCTGTCTCTCTTTCAAAGGGAAGTAGCCAAATGGGAATCCAGAATTGTGTTAACATTTTGATAATAATTAGCATTCCAGTTAGCATGCTCCTATGATGGATGCCATGATTAAACAGAAGGGGGGGAAAAACCCAGATGCTGCTAAAAGCTCATCCTTACATTCTGCTAACCATAACATGAAGGCACCTTGCTAAACATTTTGAGAAGGCATATCCTCTGCTACCCACAGCAGAAGCAATTTACAGTTGTCATTCACTCTTGCAGTTTTAAAGCAGCTGTCTGTTTAAAGCCTGGTAGATCTATTTTTAAACAAACAGGTCTGTGGCTTTCCCTGACCCACCAACTTCCATGCTTTGTTCAGGCAACTTGAAAGTAACCAAAGCCTCTCTCTGAGGCACTGCCCATCCATCTAATGACCCACAAGCCAGTCCCATGACACATAGAGATGGTGCTTATTTTTTTTTCTGTAGCAAGCAATGCTTGAGGAAGAGGAGAGCTAAGCACTGTTGCCCTGGCCTATACTATCTCTGAAAGAGCCCCAGTCTCCAGCCTCATCAGTGAGGGAGAAGAGAGTGCAGATATTCAGGCAGCACTAATTTTGCAGCATACTTTACTTATTTTACTGTCAACTCAAGGATGGGAGAAATGTCCATTATTGAGGAAAAGCTCTGAATTTTAAAAATCATCCCACAGCATTGCTCAATATTCATAGTAGCCTTCATTTCATTCCCTCATTCTATGGACTCTGAAGACAACATTCTATGATTCTTCATGGCAGAGGTGGCCTCTTGTCCATTGCAAACAGAAAGTCATAATTCTGTGCCTCCAGTGAACCAAGATGATTTGTTCTATTGATGTGTAGAATATTGTTTTTACAAAAAGAAAGTTCTGTTCTGCACATCTAAATACTTCTGTGTCTCATGCTCTTTGCTTGTATTTTTATATGGTAGCTGGACACTGTATGAAAATAATTTAAAATATAGCAAGGTTGATACTAAGCAGTTGTAAACAACTGGACTCACTTGTTCAAGATAGCTGATTTCCATTGTTTACATATGTCAAAACTTTAGTCCTAAGCTAACTTGGGAGGGATGGGGGAGAAACTTAGGAAATGTTAATTAAAGGGTCAGTGGGTCAGAAATATCAAGAGCTGAGGAAATCATTGCCAACTGGTGACTTGAGCATTATTTCTTGTGAGCACCTCATCAAATTGAATATGACTTATGGATAAGTAAACAACTTATGATCTTGTTGATGATAAAGTTCAGAATCTGAGGCACTTGGTGAACTCTCTCACCTCTAGAAAACAAAAGGGGATTTTTCTGTTTGAAAATGATGCCACATTAAATCTTGAACTGTACAGCAAGATCTTTAGCAGATTGTGAGTTTACTCTTCAAAGAACTTGAAAAATATGCACGGATATCACAGTACCATTTTTTACTTATTCAAGGGTAGCACAACAAAGCAACTTAAAAATAATCTTATGGCTGTTGGCCCTATACAATATTTTTGCAGCCCTAATGTATATATTCTTTATGAGATTGCATATTGGACCACACTGGATTTTTGTTTCCTTTCTGATGTCACATGATGTTTATTTATTCTTCCTTAACAAATAATTTATTTCAGATAACTTCTAGAAATAGTTTCTATGGAGATCATTCACATCTGTACACCAGGTAGATTACACCTCTGGTTAGCCCAGTTCTCAACCTCTCTGAAAGTATATCCCATGGTCTCTTAGTGGGTTATAACCAGAGGTGGTATTCAGCAGGTTCTGACCAGTTCTGGAGAACTGGTAGTGGAAATTTTAAGTAGTTCGGAGAACTGGCAAATACCACCTCTGACTGGCTCTGGCCCCATCTATTCTCTGCCTCCCGAGTCCCAGCTGATGGGCTGGGTCTTCTTTTGTTGCCCTTCAGAGGATAATGGAGCTGGACAGCAGGTAAGTGGGGTGGGGAGGGAATGGGGATTTTGTAATAACCTTCCCTCAGGAGTGGGGAGAGAATGGAGATTTTGCAGTATCCTTCCACTAGACTGGGTTGAGAATGGAGATTTTACAGTATCCTTCCCATGCCATGCCCACCAAGCCACACCCACCAAGCCATGCCCACAGAGCCGGTAGTAAAAAAAAAAGATTATAACCACTGGTTATAACCAAAAGGAACATGGGTTCTTCAATAGGTTTTTTTTTTTACTTTGTGCTTTCATGTACACATACATATCTATAAAAATAATTGTAATAAATGAATGCAGGTTCTATATCAAGTATAACTGAAACTGAATACAATAGAACATCTACACAATTTAATTCTAATGTCAAACAATAAGCACTCTTCTGAACAGATATATCTTAATCCAATTTTTAAAATTTGAGCATTTCTTGAGTTCATTGTTGTCTATGCTTGAAACAACTGCTGTTAGTCTCCATGAATGCCTTTTGCTTGAAGTCTAAATCTCAAGCTATGGGACTCTTAAGAATCATACGTCTTTATTTCATTCAAATTTACAATTGAGTGATACCTTTTGAAGAAATCTGTGGGAGGTGCTCAAAGTTTTAGGGAGCAATGTAGTTCCAGGCTTATATATTATATTCTCACCTTGAGCCTATGGTTACTTGAGCCTTGCTGAAAAAGGGTGGCATTGACTTCATAAGCCTTTTACAGATCCTGATTATAATTAATAAATTATTCAGGTCAACATGTCTCATCTTCATGAGAAGGAAACTCCTAAACTAAATCTATTTGAGAGTTTTTCTTATATTATTTCACAACAACAGATGACAAAATTGGGAACCCTTAATGGGGATACTTTTGAGCCATGTGTATTTGATAAAGATTACAATTGGGTACTATACAATGTGCTTTTGTATATTAAGTTGGAAATGTTTGAAAAAGCAGGGCACTCTCATTGAGAGAGAATGAAGGTATAAATTAATAATAAGAATAAGGATGAAGACAGTGTTGGGAGCATTATGAAACAGAGAAACAGACTGGAGAAGAATGGCACAACCTCTTCAGTGTTATGTGATCATAAAGGAAAAATAAGTTCATCCAAAGTTTAATTCATGTATTGGCTTCCTATTTTTCCTCACAATAACTTTCTGAGATAGTGGTGGGATTCAAACAATTTAACAACTGCTTCTCTTCCCTAATGACCAGCTGGGTGGTGTAGCTGGGTGGGCATGTCCAGGGTCGGCGTGGCTAGGGGGGCATGACAGCACTCAGCCTCCTGCAGCACTCTGCCAGCCAAAACGGGGCACAGGGTTTAATTACAAAATGTAAGCTTTGCTTTGTGACATCCAGACCCAACAAGCAAGGGGTATGAACTGCACGGAAAATATACTTTTGTTTGGTTATGAAGAGATATCCCCAAAGTCAGAGGTACACTAAATGACTTTTAGTTACACACCTCCCCAGCAAACAGCAAATTTTGAAGCTCCAGGTAAAGAGGATTCATTTTAGGATGAGTAACCACAGCTTGCATGTTGGAGGTTCTTAAAGGAATGCTGGGAAACTCTGTATTTTAAAGAACATTTGAGGGAGGGGTGCAGAATAGCCCTTCTCTGCCTGAGGCTGTAGAGAGCCGGCACCCATGAAAATACTTTTTGTGAAGCAATTGATCAACACTGACAGGGTAAGCCACTAGTATATGAAAATAAGAGCAAACTCCATTCCCTTCTAGTACTGATAATGTTACCTTGTTTGGTAATGAAACCTCTCCAAGAAAACCATCAAGCTCAGAGAGCACCAAGGCACCCACAGTTCAGCCCTGAGCTACATATATTCTCTTCTATTGAGAAACATGTTTTGGTTAGAGGGACTCAGAGCCTGCCTTATATGAGATGGCTCCCAGTAGATTTCATTCTAAATTTTGATATGATTTCTGTAAATAAGGAATGTAGAGTTATAATGGCTGAATATTTGATCCTTAATACATCAAAAATTACAAAGCTAAGGGGTAAACAAATAAAAAACAGATTTGAAAAAAGAAAAGGCTCAGGAAAGAAAAAGAGTGAAAGTGTAAAAAAGAAAGGAAAAGAAGGAAAACTGAAAAGAATGACTTCCAACTTTCTTTGGTACAGATATAAGTAAAAAAATATATCAAACTCTTACTCTAAGATTAACGTTTGTCTACGTTATTTCCATAATCCATTATTTAATCATCAAAGCCCGGATCAACTTTTAATTTCAGTTTCTCACAAAAAGTCCAGTAATGGTTCATATCACTTTAATAGCTGTTTGTTAATGAAACCACAACTGATTTATTTAATTGCACCAAACTTTAAATAGAACAGTAATGGAAAATCCTAATCACTAGTGTAGACCCATGCTTCTCAGCTTTGGTTACTTTAAGGTGCATGAATTCCCAGAATTCCCCTGGCAGCATGAAGTTTGCTCATCTTAAACTTGCCAAGACTGGAAAACGCTGATCTACAGGTAGGGATTTTTCCATTCCTTTTTTACTGGTTCCTACTTACTTATGAGCAATCATAGTGCAAAATCCCCATTGCCAACTCACCCAACAGTAATGATCATGCAAAATTTATATTCCCAACTGATCCTAGAGTAGGGGTTTTGGGTCCTCCTGCAGCACCCTGGAAGCCAAAATGGGGTATGGGGGGGGACTCCTGGGAGGGGTGGGGCAGGGTGTGCGGGGCCAGCCAGTGGTGGGATTAGCGGGTTCACTGTCAAACTACCTAGTAGTGCTGTATTACTATTAACCTTCTCATCTTTCATATTACCTATTTCTTTATCTTCTTATGACTATAACTTTGTTGCTTGTATCTTACAATTTATATTGTTTTATTTAGTATCTTAGAATGATTTGTGTTGATTGCTTTTTTAGTATCCTATGACTATCTGAGTGTTCTATCTTATGGCTTATGATGAATGTATTTTACGATGATTATGATCATGATTTATCACCTGTTGCTTATATGTACACTAAGAGCTTATGCAATGGAGATAAATTCCTTGTCCAATAAAAAATTCTAATTCTAAATTTAATAATTCTAATTCTCTATATATTCTATATATATATATATATATAGTGGTTTTAGTGCTATTATGTCACAGCTGTTAGAAACGGAAAAGTCTGGTCAAGGCAAATTGAGTAACAAATAGCAACCTTTTCCATTTCAACTTGAAACTTTCCAGATATTTTGAGATTTCTAGAATTCCCATTTGGCACAATCACCTGACAATGGATTCTGGGAACTCTAAGTGGAAGATATGTACAGTTTCCTGCATTTCCTTTAGTTTGCCAAAGATATCTGATGAGGCAAAGAGTGCACTCAGTCTGTTACAAATATTCAGCATATGGTAGAACAAATAATGAGTAATCCTATATTAATCAACCCATCTGCATAAAAAAACGATGTAACAAAATTTTTCCTCAGATTTTCTCTATAAAGTAAGAATAAAGAATAAAACTAATATTTCCTGGAATTGATGCAAGTGGAAACATTAGATATTATGAAGTTTTTCTCATAAAAACAATGATACTAATTTTTGTTAGTGTGAATTTTTGCTGGCATACAATGCCAAATATTGAGCTTCTTGCACTGTGAGGAAATATTCATTTTTCTTTCAAACATCCAGAAACTCTAGCCAATAAAACAGTTTTCATTTCCTTCATATGAGCTGTTTCTTTGGCTCTTAACAGCAGGATATCCAAGTCCTGGAAGAGTGAAATTGGGATCTTATTACAGCACAGCAATCTCTGGGTATCTCTTCTCTTTCAGGCAGAATTCTGGAAAACTGTTTCACATAGATTTTAACAGTAATATGAAATTCATTAAATATGCATGCTGAAAGCTGTGTAAAACAATATAGAGGCTACTTGCCTAAGAGAGGAGAAGGAAAGAGAGTGTCTAAAATATATGCAGTATTGAAGACTAGCTGGTATTTTTTGCCAAATGCAAACATTTGGATCAGTTCGTGGCTATTAATTTCAAATTATAATTCTGAAATCCAATGATGCTAACAGGCAGGTCTGGAATTATGGGCCTTAGAAAATAAACAAAAAATAAGTTACCAAGAAGCAAATTAGGATTATGTTAAATCAAGTTATAACTGTGCTAAATCAGTACAATGGGAATTATGGAAGCTGAGTTCTTGAGACTCTCAAAGGAAAGGTATTGGAATGGCTTCTGGAGAGATTTTTGTGAAGTGCTTTGGGTCCGTAGAGAAGTACCCATAATTCATTGTCTTCCACAGGTGCAAGCCTATGAAGCTTTCCTGTCATAGAAGAGCAACAACCTTATACTCTTCTGCTGAATTTCTTCTTGCAAGTCAGTTGTTAAAGGAGCAGAAGCCCAAAAATATACATATTAAATCTTTCAATATTGCCACAGTAGCACTCAACTTTGGCTCAACTATAATTAGGCTGAGAGACAAAAGTAATGAAGATGAATAAATAGTAGATGAGTCAATCTACAGTATATAATAAAATGATAAAGAAAAACAGAGGTGGAAGGGACTCTGGAGGTCTTCTGCTCCAACCTCTTGCTCAAGCAGAAGATCCTACATCATTCCAGACAAATGACTGTCCAATCTTTTCTAGAAAACCACCAGTGATGGAGTCACCCACAACCTCTGAAGGCAAGCTGTCACACCAATTAATTGTTCTCACTGTCAGGAAATTTATTCTTAGTTCTAGATGGGATCTCTCTGGATAAGTTTCCATCCATTACTTGCTTTCAGGTGCTTTGGTGAATAGGTTTCTTTGTGACAGCCCCTTAAATATTGATAGAATGCTATCATGTCACCCCATGTCACGCATTATTAATTGGCCTGTCCTATTTGGGTTTGAGCTGTTCTGCATGTGACAACAGAGTTCAATTGTTCAATGGGCCATGCAGTCTTCACCCTTATAAAGTGCATCATATCTTCATATTGCCAAGTACAGAGATTTTTCGTATGTTATCCAGAGGCAGATGGGAAAAGGCCATACCTGAAAGGATAATAGGAAATCCAAAACATTGAAAAGTTCCTATGATTCTTTGTTATGTGTAAAGTCAGTCATGTGGCTCACATAATCCTCAGCCTGAATGGGTGATTATAAAGGCCTTATTCCAGTTTTCCCTTACTAATTCTTCCACCCAGTTATAGAAGTTGTGCCAGGGTAATACACTATTGCTGTTGACTGATAATGTACATGCGAGAGAGCAAGAAATATTTATTTATTTATTTATTTATTTATTTATTTATTTATTTATTTATTTATTTGATTTGCCAATTGTTTACAAGATAATAAGTATAGGTGTATACATAGTTGTGAATACATGAAATGGGTACATATAAGAAAAATAAAAGAATAAGAGAAACAATAGGACAGGGACGGTAGGCACGTTGGTGCGCTTTATGCACGCCCCTACAGACCTCTTAGGAAAGGGGTGAGGTCAATAGTAGACAGTCTAAGGTTAAAGTTTTTGGGGTTTGGGGAAGAAACTACAGAGTCGGGTAGAGTATTCCAGACATTGACCACTCTATTGCTGAAGTCGTATTTCCTGCAATCAAGTTTGGTGCGGTTTACTTTGAGTTTGTATCTATTGTGTGCTCTTGTGTTGTTATGGTTGAAGCTGAAGTATTCATTGACAGGTAGGACATTGCAATGTATGATTTTATATACCATGCTTAAGTCAGACCGAAGATGGCGTAATTCAAGGTTTTCTAGTTCTAGAATTTCAAGTCTGGTGGCATAAAGTATTCTACAACGAGTAGAGGAGTGGAGAACTCTTCTTGTGAAATATTTCTGGACTTTCTCAATTGTGTTAATATCAGATACGTAATGTGGGTTCCAGACTGATGAACTGTATTCGAGTATTGGTCTAGCAAATGTTTTGTATGCTCTGGTTAGTAGTGTGATATTACCAGAGAAAAAGCTACGTAGGATTAGGTTAACAACTCTTAATGCCTTTTGGCTATGTAGTTGCAGTGGGCTCTAGCACTTAGATCATTAGAGGTGAGTATTCCAAGGTCCTTTACTATGGGGAATCTCTATGGCAGCAATTGTGCTCATTCAAGAGGCCAGCTTCTTAACATGCTGATTTTCAAAGCCTCTGCAAGCTTAAAAGGGTAATCTGAGCTTCCTTTTGAAGTGTTGTATGAAGCCCATTAAACTATGTGAGCACCAATGGTCCTTCACCTCTGCAATTCAGTAACATTGATTCATATCATGAAATATTTTAGGATTTTCATCCACTCAACCCTGATTTTCAGTGTCCTTCTTGAAATAAAAGTATGATTTAAAAAGCAATAGTTGAGGAAAATAGATTTAATAAGGGAAAAAAATGAAATTTCAGGCAACCCACGCAAAACTTTCCAGCTCATACCAACCAGGAAGACAAATGGTGTGTAGGTCTTACCTTATGTCTTGTCTTACTGATCTTGTATCAGTCACAGTATCATTGGTGCAATGCCATTCTTTTTTTTTAATAATTTTTTTTATTAATTTTCAATAAACAAACATACACAAACAAAACACAAAACATAAAAACATAAAACTTCTTTTTGGAAAGCGGCTTAATCCCGGGTTACATCTTTTTGTACAGACATAAATCAAATTCATGCTCACTTTATATACCATTTCATATCTTATTTACCATTCTACATTTTCTGTATAGCTTCTCCCCTCTTTTCACTCTCTTAATTCTATTTTATTTATTTCATCTCAATTTAAATCATTATGCTTGTATCTTTTGTCTGTTCTATTTCAATTATCTATTATCTTTTCTCATTAACACAAAATTTCTCCTGTAATCACTGATTGAAATATGACGCCTTTATATCTTTCCCCTAAATTTAACACTTAAAATAATATATAATTTTCATTCTGATTCTGCTTAGTACATTCTAAAGCTACGTACTATATTTTAAAATAGGAAAATAATAAGTTTATAATATAATTAAAACAATAATCCATAGCAAATTAAACTCTATCATTAAGTCTTAAGCATTTTACACATTCCTTTTAATATTTTATCCCATTTTATAATCATATAATGTTCCAGTTTTCTAACGTTATTTCAAATACAAATTCAACAATACAGTCTTATGTACTTTTGCAGAATCTCTTTTTTAATTATATTTTTACCCATTATCTCTGAATAAATCCTGTTTCTTTACATCTTGTTTCAAACCTTTGTAACTTCTCTTCCCCCTTTCCCTTCTTTTCTTCTCCAATCTAGCCTTTTTACCCCCCCCCATCTCTTGATCTCCACCCTCTTAATCTCCACTCTCTTCTGTATTCCTCTTTTCTGTTGCTTTCTGACATTGTATCGATTTTTCACCTTATTTTTCCCTTTTTTGGTTGTTTTTTTAAGTCTTAGATTCTCCATTCTCTTTCCCCTCTTTCCCTTTTCTTCCCCAGCTAAAGTTCTTTGTTCATTAAAGATGGCTTCTTCTTCATCATCCCAACCTTTTTGTTCTTGTAATTTCTGATAGGTAGACATCGCCATTTCTAAAAAGTGAAAAACAGATCCAGAAGAGCCCTTCCCTTCTTGTTCCTCTTCTTTTAGCTTTTTAAATTCCATTTTCAGTTCATCAACCAGTAATGCCATTGTGAAAAAGTTTTTTAAACAACCCAAATGTTTTTAGTCTTTCAAATAATAATTTCCGAAGGTCCCAAAGTCACCAAGCAATCCAATACACAAACTATTTCATTTAGCACTTTCTTCTTTTTATACTTTCTCTTCCTGGGGTACAGTTCAATTGCAAAGTTCCAAAATATATATTTTAGAAGTCTTGTTACAATTTAACTCTAGTCTTATAAGTTCCAAGCAGCCTCCTCCAGCAAAATCTTAATATTAATTCTTTTCCTCTCCCTTCCCACTTATAGCAAAAAAAAAATTCTTTTTTCCCCCCCAATGTTCAGAAATCTTTAATGTCCCCTTGGCTTTAACTTTCAAGTTTAATTACCTGCTGGTGCCAAAATGGGTTTTTCCGATTTCCATCTGCTATCACCGTAAGGAAGGAGAGTGAGGGAAAAAAAACTTTCCCTTTTAACTTTCATCCACAGCTTTTTCCGATCTTCTTTGGGAACGATGTATCTTTAAAGAAGTTAAAATTCCAGGGTATTTAAATGTTACTTATTATCCCGGTCAGCCAAAAACTTTCACTTGTCAGCTTCCTCCTGCACATTCTTATCCGGATGAAAGCTTCTTTGTGGCGGCCATTGCTGACCGCCGCTCCACTGCTTTCGGAAAAGGGAGTTAAGCCAGCTGAGGAGGGGGGTTGCGATTCCCCCGGACCCCTGCTGGATCTCCCCTATCTTCAGTTACCTCTATGGGGTAATTATTAGCCCCCAAATCCAGCTGGATCGGGGGCACTCCAGCGGCGAGCGCAGCAGAAACTGCGCACAATCGTGGATTCCTGCCGCTGCTGAAGCCTTGCAAACCAGAAGTCCCGGTGCAATGCCATTCTATGGGGAAATAACATGAGGGCATTTTCAAAAGATTCTCTCCTTCTGATCTTAACATCTGGATAGGTTGACATTGGGGAAGTAGTCAGTCAGATAGTCATATATAGGTCTTTTCAGGTCAACAGAAAATTATAGCTGGGAAACTGCTGGAAACCCTTGTGTATCTATTAATATGGATATCATATTCAATATAGGTAACATGTATTGGTTAGTTGCCAGTGGCCATATTTTGCACCAAGTGAAGCCTGTGAATATTTTTTAACAGAAGTTCTTACGCTATTGGTCCATTGTAGTATTCAAAATGGATGTCGGGGATGACTAACGGTTGAAAATCTTACCGTTTTAGAAGTGTTTTCATCTGAATCACTAGATTTGATTGACTTTCTGCTTGTTACAGATGCTACTAGCAATTTTAGTATTATATGAACTGTGGTGGTGCAGTGGTTAAAATACTGCAGGCTAACTCACTGCTCATTTCCAGGAATTCAATTCTGACCAGCTCAGGTTAACTCAGTCTTCCATCCTTTTGAACCTGGTAAAATGAGGACCCAGATTGTTGGGGGCAATATGTAGACTCTGTAAATTGATTGGAGAGGGCTGTAAAAACACTATGAAGTGGTATATACTGTAAGTCTAAGTGCTATTGTTATTTCTTAATAGCAACTGACAGTCAATGAACATTCTTTGAACACAGTTCTTCAAGTTATGTGTTGCCCTATCCTGCAGAAGTTGATTCTGATTTCTGAATCTTGTTTTCTCTTAACTAACAGCACCTCCCTGGATTTACTATCAATTAATCCTCTCTGATCTCATAATCAAATTTAATCTACTGTATCTCCATAGATTTTACTAAAATCAGAGGTAAATATACAGGTAGTTTCACACTGGGGCAGTTGTAGGTGTATCAAGAATTGTGTGAATTGTGCATTCTACAGATAAGGTACTGTATTGTAATAGGTATAGGATCTTGAAATTAGGGATTGTTATTTGTTTGTTATATTTATATCCTATTTCAATCCTGGAAGTTAATTACCAGCTAAAAAGAAATTAAAAGTGAAGTGAAAAATAATAGTAAATACTGCAGTGCAGAGAGAACCAATAAAAATACTTGAAATTTGTTAAAAATGTTCACACTGGAATAATTTGAAAAGAGCCCATTTTTAATAATGTATCAAGGTTCAAGTGAATTTTAATACTTATTAAAAGCTCCTAACAAAGAACTTTTTTCAAGATAGCATTTTGAAACTTCACGTGGTCTGCAAACCTTTGGATCGTTTAAGGAAAAAGAGCATAAGACTAGGGACTTGGGTCAATTGGCTCCTTCAATATTAAATGTATTAAAGTATTATTGAAATCACATGATAATTTTACTTAATTTTTAAGTAAAGTACTTTGGGATACATGCGCATCTGACTTTGTTCAGGTATTTTCTCTGACAATTAGAGCAATTAAACAGTGAAAGAACTTGCTTCCAGAAAGTGTGGGTACTCCAACACTGGAAGTTTTTAAGAAAAGATTGGACAACAATTTTTCTGAAATGGTATAGGGTTTTCTGCCTGAGCAGGAGGTTGAACTAGAAGATTTCCAAGGTTCCTTCCAACTCTGTTATCCTGTTATGTCTTACTGAACACAAGATGCCGCATTTTCAGTTTGCCAGCTTAATCATCTAGATCAGGGGTTCCCAACCTGGGGTGCTCGCACCCCCTGGGGGTGCGAGATGATATTCCAGGGGGTGTGAGAAAAGTCCAGGTAAATAATAGGATATTGGCTATATGTTGGCATTTTTATTTATTATGCAGTGGATTAACTTTGTTTTCATTTCAGAGTTAAGTATTGTTATTTAGTGGCCATCACATACATAGCTGAAAAGATTCAATCCTACCATATATTTAACGCGTTCAGTAGTTCCTAAAGTCTAAATTTCAGGGGGTGCGAGGTTCGAGTGAAATTTCTTTAGGGGTGCGGGGTGAAAAAAAGGTTGGGAACCACTGATCTAGAGGCTCCATACTCAGTGTTCTGGCATCTGTTTGGTTTTATACTGAGTAAGAACAAGCTCATACTGAACTGAAAGGAAACCAGTGGGGCTCTTTTTACATTCTTTCAGAGTTTAGTAGTAATGATATACAACTGGCATGTCTGGACATATTTTCGTAATGTAACTCAAAAAAGAACAAGTGATTCTTTCATGTTTTTTTTTTTTAATTTTGCAATATTTCCATGTACTTTGGGTTGTAAAAACAACCAATGAAACCTGAAGCTGAGGAATATTATGGGGACAAAATTTGTTTTTTTCAAGTGCATAGCAGAGATGTTCTGTCTTTGATCCAAAGGCTGAGTAATGTCCTGGAGTTGTGCTTACCTCAACAGGTGCACTTAAATATAAGAGGCACCCAAATGAACAATACTTTTCTTTCCATGCTCAGTTTCAACATACACTAAATTGCTTTTTCTCAAATAAGAACTATTCTTTTTCCAAATCTCAAAACAGTAATGGCTTATATTTTTTGTGGCCTTCTCTGTGAAGGATGATAAAAACTATTGCTGAGTGGGGGAAAACATAACCCATGCTATGCTAATACTACTCTCATAGCTGAAAATGCAAATGAGCTGAACACTCCATAATGAAAGTCAAGTTGCAAAGTGGAAAAAATGGGATTAAGATTAAATGTAAAGAAGACCAAAACCATCACAACAGATACAGCAACCAGCCTCAAAAATGGTAATGACAGTTTTGAAATGGTGGACAGCTTCTGCCTTTTAGGATTGACTGTCAACCATAAGGGAGCCAATAGTCAAGATTGATATTGTATGATAGCCCTTTGTCTGATAACAATGAATGGAACAGGTATTCAGATTCCTTAATGTGGGTACACAGATAAGAATTATTCAGGCGATGGTTTTCTATATGACGCTCAATGGAAGTGAAAATTGGACTTTGAAGAATCAGGATATAAAAGAGTATTGACATTCTTGAGCTTTGTTGGAGAACAGTCCTGAAAACACCATGAATAAGAAAACAAATAAATGGTTCATGGAGCAAATCAATCCAGAGTTCTCACTTGAGGCACAACAAATTACTTCCTCATCTGTATGATAATCTTTCAGGTATTCAAGATGCAATCATTTCAATCTTCAATATTTTTTTCTGTAGGCTAAAAGCACCCAGAACTTTGAACCATTCTTTATAAAATTTAGTTTACAGACCCTTTTGATGGCCCTTCTCTGAAATCACTTCGATTTGTTATGGTCCTTTTTGTCTTGTAATGACTAGAACTGGACACAATTCCTGTCAAGGACCTTGGAGTACTCATCTCTAATGATCTAAGTGCTAGAGCTCACTGTAACTACATCGCCAAAAAGGCATTAAGAGTTGTTAACCTAATCCTACGTAGCTTTTTCTCTGATAATATCACACTACTAACTAGAGCATACACAACATTTGCTAGACCAATACTCAAATACAGCTCATCAGTCTGGAACCCACATTACGTATCTGATATTAACACAGTTGAGAAAGTCCAGAAATATTTCACAAGAAGAGTTCTCCACTCCTCTACTCGTTGCAGAATACCTTATGCCACCAGACTTGAAATTCTAGACCTAGAAAACCTAGAACTATGGTGCCTTTGTCCGATCTAAGTATAGTATATAAAATCATACATTACAATGTCCTACCTGTCAATGAATACTTCAGCTTCGATCATAACAATACAAGAGCAAACAATAGATACAAACTCAAGGTTAATCGCACCAAACTTGATTGCAGGAAATACGACTTCAGCAACAGAGTGCTCAATGTTTGAAATACTCTACCTGACTCTGTGGTTTCTTCCCCAAACCCCAAAAACTTTAACCTTAGACTGTCTACTATTGACCTCACCCCTTTCCTAAGAGGCCTATGCATAAGTGCACCAACGTGCCTACCGTCCCTGTCCTATTGTTTCTTTTTATTTTTCTTATACGTATCCATCTCATGTATTCATAACTATGTTTATACTTATACCTGTTATCTTGTAAGCAATTGACAAATCAAATAAATAAATAAAAATAAAATAAATAAAATAAACAATTCTCCAAATGGATCTGATTGAGGCAGAACCCAGGGATACAGTTACATCCTCTGATCTCAGTTCCATGCTTCATTTTCCTATTTTAGCAGCTGCATCACACCATGGGTTTATGTCCAATCTGTTGACAAGAATGCCCAGATTGCTTTCACAGGTATTACTGTCAAGCCAAGCCATGTACTTGTTTCTCATATTTTTTTCCTACCCAAATGCAGATGGGCTGGTAGGTTGGTGAAATAAAATATGCTGCATTTCTCCTCTTGAAAAATGATTAGTCCATTTGTACAGATCAGTCCACTCCTGCACATATACAGCTTTAAAAGAATTTTTTTTCCTTCTCATTAAAATGAAAAATTAAGTCTCTACCTTTCTATCTCCTTTATTAGATTTTTAAGTTTCCCTAACTACAGAAGTAAAACCAGGAGTGCTCTTGATGTACTAACAGTACTAAATGGAATTCATTCCATTTGCTCCATAGAAATAATCAGATGCTAAGATTAAGAGCAACATTCATTTTAATTTACTCTTGTGCCTTAGATAAGAGATGTTCAAATTAATATTTGCTGAAATTGAGTAGCTGGGGCATAGGCTTTTACTTAGTATATTTTTGTGACGGTTGATCCAAAATATTTGTTGATTGGGCTGAAATTTTGCCAGAAAGGATTTTGAATACCAAGTATCAGTCTAAGGGGTGGTGTTGGATGCAAGTCTCAAGATGAACATAGAACATTAGAATATAGAACACATTCTATGTTGTATGTTCTAAGATTAGAAGGAGGAGATGTTAGGAAGCAGGGCTGTGCCAAGCTTTATAGATTTCTTTGCATGATGCTTCAATCACCAACTGCAATATCATCAGTGCAACATTGTGAACCATTTTTGAAGTGTCTACACCAAGCCAAGCATCATGTCCCCTGATCTAAAATATGAAACAAAACTACCAGTGTGATTCAGTTAGTGTTATTCCTCCAGCCTTCTTCAGCACTTCTGAAAGCATTGAAAGAGGCTTCAGTGTATGCACAACAGCACCTTCCATTAACTGAATGTGCCCATTTGCTAGATGTACTGTCAAAGTGAAGCAAATTAACTAAAGGAGATAACTGTATCATTGTTGCATTTTGATGAGCTGAACAGATTTTCTGAAGTTTATAACAAGGCAGTTTGTGACTGTACCACACAGGGTTATTAGAGTGGCTTAATTTGATTAGAATGTGGTAGCCACATTAACCTTCGATTGCTAACAGAGCAAGGAGTCATACGGCACTTTATAAATGATCTAATTTATTATCATCTAATACATCCATTAGCGTTCTTTCCACAGCGTTCTTTCATGAATTAATTATGTTTGTTTCTGCTAGATGAAAATTTGATTTCATACCATACAGAGATGGAAAGGGCCATTTAGGCAGAGGTGGTATTCAACAGGTTCTGAACAGTTCTGGAGAACCGGTCGTGGAAATTTGAGTAGTTCGGAGAACCAGCAAATACCATCTCTGACTGGCCCTGCCCCCATCTATTCTCTGCCTCCCAAGTCCCAGCTGATCAGCTGGGTCTCCTTTTGTTGCCCTACACAGGAGAACGGAGTTGGAAAACAGGTTAGTGGGGTGCGGAGGGAATTCGGATTTTATAGTATCCTTCCCCTGCCACACCCACCAAGCCATGCCCACCAGGCCACATCATGCCCACCAAGCCACGCCTACAGAACCAGTAGTAAAAAAATTTGAATCCTACCACTGCATTTAGGCCACCCAATCTACCCCTTTATTTGATGTAGCCATTCAAATTAAAGCACCCCAGAAGGATGGTAGCCTAGCAGTCCTTGGGTGAATACATTCTCAGAAAAAAAAATCCATCACCTCTCTGTATAATTGGTTCCACAATCAAACTGTTCTTAGTTTTCTCTAATATTCATTTTAAATCTGCCTTTCTATAACTTACATTATTTTCTGTCCTGCACTTTGGAAGGCAAAGGGGGTCTTGATTTACTTACTTAATGAAGATATTTCTACTCCGCCACAGAAAACAAATAACTCTCAAGGCAAAGCTTTCTTTACAAAATGCATTTGCCAACAATTGCAGTATGAAACATCAAAGGTAGTGGAAGCTTGAACCCTATACCAAAGGATTAACAAAGATCTAAAATAAAAAGGTACACATACCAGAAATGGAAACTAAAACAATTTCAAATGGGTCTAATAGAAAAAGAAGAATTAGCACAGAAAATTAGAGGTGCTAACATAACTACTTTGAAGATGCAAATAAACCAGGTTAGCATATAAATTGAGAAAGGAGAAAGAATCAAGGAAAATATTGCAATTAATAGATGACCAAGGCCAAGTTTGCTATGGTAGTAAAGAGAAGAAGGAAATCATACGAGACTATTATGGGAAACTATACACCCAAGAGAATATTGATGAGGAAAGAGTCAAACAGTACCTACAGAATGCTAAGTTACCCCAGATACCTAAAGAGATTGAAACAATGTTAGAAAGCAATATAACAATGATGGTGTTAACTGAAGCACTCAAGAAGCAAAATAATGGAAAGGCACCAGACCCAGATGGACTTCCGGCAGAATTTTACAAAACATTACAAGAATCGTTGAATCTTCCATTGCTAGAAGTTATGAATGAAGTTATGTTAAAGAAGAGGATACCTAACTCATGGTCAGAAGCCTATATTACACTTATTCCAAAAGAGGAGGCCGATCCATTACAAATCAAGAACTATAGACCTATTTCCCTACTAAACGCAGATTATAAAATTTTTGCTTCAATATTGGCAGAAAGACTTAAAAATACTTAAATAATTTTATCCATCCTGATCAAAATGGATTTCTGCCAAAGAGACAAATTAAAGACAATATGAGAGTAATCTTGGACACTTTGGAATACTACGAGGCACATCCTGAAAAACAAAAGGCTTTGATATTTCTAGATGCACAGAAGGCATTTGATAATGTGAATTGGCAATTCATGTTATTACTGTTGGAACAGATGGGCTTTGCTAGAAAATTTATTCAAGCAATAGAAGCTATATATCATAAGCAAACGGCAAAGGTAATGACAGAGGGAGAACTGACAGACTCTATTGATATAAGAAAAGGAACAAGACAATGGTGCCCACTATCACCTCTGTTGTTTGTGTTAACTTTGGAAGTGCTAAATAGAAATATTAGAGATGAAAAGAATATAAAAGGGATGAAAATTAAAAAGGAAGAATTCAAGTTGCAAGCATTCGCAGATGATCTGGTTTTCATTTTAGAAGACCCACTAGAAACAGCATCAAAATTGATAGAAAAGATAGAGACATATGGAAAGGTGGCTGGTTTGAAAATAAATAAAGATAAGACAAAGATCTTGACAAAGAATATGCTATCAAGACAAAAGGAAGAACTGGCAGACCTATTGAAAATTCAGGTCACAAATAAGATCAAGTACTTGGGGATATACTTGACAGCAAGATGCAGTACACTAAAAGAGAACAATTATATCAAACTTAAACAGCAAATAGCGCTAGATTTGGTGAAATGGGAAAATTTACAACTGTTGATTGGGAGAATATCAACAATCAAGATGAATGAATATATTACCCAGATATGAATGTTTGAATTGTTTCAAACAATTCCAATTAGGCTTGGAAAAGTCTATTTTGAAGATTTAAATAAAATTGTGTTGAAATATATATGGCAAGATAAGAAAGCGAGAATCAAGTTAAAACTTTTGCAAGATGCTAGAATAAGAGGAGGATTTGGTTTGACTAACTGGGAGTTGTATTACCAAGCTACAAATTTGATGTGGGTTAAGGAATGGATAACATTAAGAAATACTAGATTGTTGACATTAGAAGGACATGATCTGTTGTTGGGGTGGCATGCTGTTTTATGGTATAAAGGAACTAAAACACAGGGGTACTTTAGAAGACATTATATATGGGAGTCTCTGTGGTTAAACTGGGAGAAGATTAAAAGACAATGTTATTTGAAAATTCCAGTCTGGCTATCGACTATTGAAGCATTTTCTTATCCTATAATATACAAAAAGGAACAGTTAGATATGGTGAAATATTGAATGAAAAGGGTGAACTTAAATCTATACAGAAACTAGAGGAACAAGGTATAAAGATGAATTGGTTTTCATATGCGCAAATACATTCAAGGTATGATAAAGATTCTAAAACAGAAGGTTTCTATGATAAACTGACTGACCTAGATAAGATTTTGACAGGTACTGAGGAAAAGGTGATTAAAAAATTGTATGGATATTTATTAGAAATTAAACTAGAAGAAGAACAAGTTAAAGAAACTATGATTGCTTGGGGGAAGAATTTTGGACATGGGATTGATCTAGAGAAATGGCCAAAATTTGTGGTCTCAAAATTATAAAATGACAATGTCAACAGCATATAAAGAAAATTTGTATAAGATGTTTTACAGGTGGCATTTTTCCCTGACAAGAATAGCAAGAATGTTCAAGAATAAATCTGAAAAATGTTGGAAATGTCATCAGACACCTGGCTCATATTACCATATGTGGTGGACTTGTGCGGATGCTAAAAAATACTGGACTAAAATCCACACGTGGTTGGAAAAAATGACAAAAAAACATATACCGTGTTTCTCCAACAATACGACCTCTCCCAATAGGAAGATCCAGCATGTTTTCTAGGCATAAAATCAAATTAAGCCCCTCCCCCCCAAATTTAGGCCTATTTTAAAACATGCAAAATAGGGGGAAGGGTGGGGAGACTTGCCGTTAGGAGTGCCCCGCGGGCAGCAATTCCTCGCCACCAGCTGCTCCTAATGGGCAATCATGGCAGAGCGCGGAGAGCTCCCTACTCCTGCCAAGCACCTTTGCGGCAGACCCAAGACCTTCAGTGCCCGCCGCTGTTGATTTCCCTTCTGCCCATGCCGCCACCGCGTTTGGAGCTGCCACTTCCGCATTTGGAACCCCACCGCTGTTTGGAGCACTGCCGCTTGTTTGGAGTTGCCATGTCCGCATTTGGAGCTGCCACCGCGTTTGGAGCTGCCGCTTCCGCGTTTGGAGCACTGCTGCTGTTTGAAGCACCACTGCCATTTGGAGCGCCGTCACCACTCCAAACACGGCGGCAGCTCCAAACACGGAAGTGGCAGCTCCAAACATGACGGTGGTGCTCCAAATGGCGGCAGCATTCCAAATGGCAGCGGCACTCCAAACACAGAAGCGGCAGCTCCAAACGTGGCGGCAGAATGGGCAGAAGGGAAAGCAACAGCGGCAGGTGCCAAAGGTCTTGGGTCTGCAGCAAAGGTGTTTGGTGGGAGTAGGGAGCTCTCTGTGCTTCGCCATGATCACCTGTTAGGAGCGGCTGGTGGCGAGGCTGCCCGCAGGGCACTCTAGATGAGGATGCAAGGGGGGGAATTAAGTAACCCCCGAAAAGACAGCCTAGCCTTTTTGGGGGGCTCAAAAAAATATAAGACCCAGCCTTATTTTATGAGAAACACGGTAGATTTGAAACCAGATATATTTTTATTGGGAATTTTACCTGAAATATATTGTAAAGACTTGAAATACCTGATTGTAAATGTATTAATAGCGGCTAGGATTGTATTTGCTAAAAACTGGAAAAATGAGAAAACACCTTCACAGGAGGAAATAATTAAGAAAATATTGGAATGTGCTGAAATGAACAGATTGACATTTGAAATTAGAGAACAGGATGATAAACAATTTTATAAAGTTTGGGATCTATTATATCAATGGTTAGACAATAAAGTATAGTAACGAAATATGTAGACTTTTAGAAAATACTAAATATATAAAGATGTATTCTTTCCTTATTATATCTACAAAATGATTTTAGGATAGATTTGGGATGATAATATGAATTGTCACAAAACAAATTAAGTAAAATATGATTATTTCGTAAAACATGAATGAATAAAAGTATAGTCAAATGATTGATTAATAATGATACTAATGTATTTAATATTGGATTGAAAATACGAGATCATATACAATGTAATTGTAATTGAAGACTACGAAATGGAAGCACAAAACAATTTGTAAACCAACCGGCACACTATATGTACATATATGGAAGATGGCCTGATGTTTTTATGTTTTGTTTGTTTATGTTTGTTTTAAAAACCAATAAAAATTTAAAAAAAAAAATTTCAAAAGGGGTGGGGGAGAGGATGACTGAAATTAGAAACTCTTTTGATAGGCCTCAAGGTAGCTTGCCTAGAGTTGACTCATGAGATGGATGGCATAGAAGCTTAATAATTAAATAAATAAAGTTAAGAAGTTTTATTTTGCGGTTATCAGTTTCTTCCTTAGCAATAGCACTTAGACTTATATACTGCTTTATAGTCTTTATATCCCTTTCTAAGTGGTTTACAGAGTTAGCATATTGCCCACAACAATCTGGGTCCTTATTTTACTGACTTCGGAAGGCTGGAAGGCTGAGTCAACCTTGAGTCGGTCAGGATTGAACTCCTGGCAGTGGGAATGCTAAGTTAGCCTGCAATACTGCATTCTAACCACTGCATTACCATGGCTCTTTCTACCAGTTTGTTCAGTTAATAACTTTTCAGAATTGGATGGAGATGACTTTATCCTTGAAAGCTTCTCATACATGAATTCTAGAAGGACAATCCTAAATTTAAAATGATTTCCTCAAAAAAAGAAAAGTGAACAGGAAATGGAAGAAGATATAAAGACAAAAATTATGTGGAATGTCCAAGTTTAATTTTGAAGGAAGGAAGGAAGGAAGGAAGGAAGGAAGGAAGGAAGGAAGGAAGGAAGGAAGGAAGGAAGGAAGGAAGGAAGGAAGGAGGGAGGGAGGGAGGGGAGGAAGGGAGGAAGGAAAAAGAGGGTATGCATGGATATGTTTTGAAAAATATGCTGAACTATCTTTCACCATGCCACCCATGCCTGTTCTTATCTGATTCTGTTTTCTCATATAAATGTCCTGGAGGAAAACTGGCTGTCTTTCTCCCTATAAATCCAGCACAAAGGGCCTGCCTGTAGGAGCTGCTGTAATACAAACAATAGTTAAACTTGTGAATGATAAATGAAGAAAGTGCAAGGCAGTGAGAATGGATGTATCAGGTGGTAATTTATTTTCCCTGGTTTGCCATTGTTTTCCCTGGAGCAAATCTACACATGTTGCCCTTGTTGATTCGAGGGAGGGAGAAGGAAGCAATTAAGATGTGCTGCCCCAATATTTACCAAGGAGCCTGAGCACTTTGGCTCCCTGTCTCAGTTGGCTATTTTCCCACATGGAAGCAGACAGTGATGGCCTGCCAGGAATAAGACATCCCGTCTCTCGAAAATTAATGACTGTGTAGGTCGTAGGTCCCTCTGTGTGTGTGTGTGTGTGTGTGTGTGTGTGTGTGTGTGTGTGTTTGCAGAAGCTCCAACTCAGAAGACAGGCTCTTTCCCCCTGGCTTGGTGATTTGCTGTGCTATGTTGGCAGAGCAAGACCCATTGGGGCACGCCCTGGAACAGCACAGAATTGCCTAGGCGAGACCAAGCCTGTGCCACTTGCATTGCCAATGGAGCTCCCCAATGTTAACTCTTACAGTGCTGATTTTGATTGCCTTCTTCATCTCTGCTCTAGCAGGGCATCTCCCTTTGATCAAAGTGGAGCAGCTGCTGTGATAGACAGGGATTGATGTTTTTCTACTGGCTGGACTTGACTCGGTTTGTTTAGAAACTTGCTTCTGCATTTGAGAAATTCATTTCATAGGCGAGAAAGGCTTGGTGACTTCATTACAGCACAAACAGCAGAGATGGGTTGCTCAAGAGAGTCATTATTAGTAAGTAAACAGAACTCACCCAGCCTTTGTTTGAAGTATGGCACAACAGCCACCAAGTGAGAAGTGTTATGCTTTTTTGGAAATAGCAGAGTGTAAGATCTAGCTGAACGGAAACCCAGTCTTCTTTCTAGAGCATATTGTTCTATACATGTGAGAAGCATGATTTTCATATACTTTTCGAGATGAGGTGAACACTTCTTATATCATAGCTTCTAACAGTCCACAAAAGAGACCAGCAACATTTGATGTGCATGGGTTTCAAAGCTGAATTCTCATCCTCTGATTATCCACTCTCAGAGGTGTGAAAATTTGTCCAAATTTGGAAAGTAAGAAGGCAAAGTAGACTCTCATATCTTTGTAACTGGAGATTCTCTGGTCATTGATCATAGACTAAAAAAACATGTATTTATGGAGCTGACAGGAAATAGTGCCATGGTGTAGGACTTCACAAAACATTCCCACACTCAGAGAAACAAAGTACATGTTTTACTCTGGGTCTTGAACTGGACCTGCAGGATGTTGGGTATAAAAACCCTTCTAAGATTTTCATAGCTTAGATATTAGCTTTTACATGTATTAAACATTACTCCAGTGGTTTTCAACCTGTGGTCTGTGTGGATCCCTGGGGGGCTGGGATGTCATCAAAGGGGGTCCAGGAAGGCTTGAAGAAATGTTAAGATTTAAATCTTGAGTTATGTCTTGGGGTCCATGGTCACAAAAGGTATTTATAGGGGTCAGTGGTGAAGAAAAGGTTGAGAACCACTGCATTAGTTTATTTAGAGTATTTGTTCACTGGTTACTCACTTAATAGCTCAAGGTGGCTTAGGTAGTGCCAGTATTGTGTAGTAGTTAAGATACTGCCTAGGAGTAAGGAAGCACAGCTGCAGGTACTTCCTTAGCTTTGAACATTCACTGAGTGACCTTGGGCCATTAATTTTCCCTGCCGCAATCTACTTCCCAAATTGTGGGAATTACAAGGAAACCTCTGAGTAAATTGCATTTTACTCCTGGGGAAAGGAATATATAAATTAATGATGATGGCAAGGGCAAAAACACAGTAAAAACTATTGTTTAACTTCATTAAAACAATAATTGTAAAATGATTTAAAAGTTTAGTTAAAATGATTCAAATTCTAACAAGTATATTTCAAATACCTTCCAAAACCATAATCAGGAATGGTCTGCCTTTAACTCATAGGTTGTTCCAAAATATGAGCCCTACCACAGAGGAAGCAGAATTAATCATGTCAAGTGTGTGTGCAGAAGGTGCCTGGGGTAATATTTCATTGTGTGCACTGGATTGTATAGGAACAGGCCGTCCTGCATGTTGCTTGGTTTGCAAGTCATTGCCAGATTGCTTTCAGCCTTGATGAATCTCTTCTGATGGAACCTCTTTCATTTTGTGGCCTACATCCACCAAATATCAAGTAGGCACCCAGCCTTTTCATCCCCAGGTTATTTTGGCAATCAATAAACACAGGACATAAAACTATTTATTCCAAAACTCAAGGCAGCTTGTAAAAAGTAGAGAATATTTCTATATTATCCTGCAGTGCATAATAAATTTTGTCATTTTCTGATTTATATGTATTGGGGCAGGGTCCTCAACCACCGGGCGCGGACCGGCCGGGCCGTGGAGCACTCTCTACCGGGCCGCAAAGAATTTTTTTAAAAAATGGCGGCTTTCTTCACCTTCGGTGAATGCTGCTGGGATCGGGATCAAGGACACAAATGAAAGAAGGGGAGGGAGGAAGCAACCGAAGCCTGTCCTTCTCTCTGGGTCAGCTCTCTCAGTCGCTCTCTCGCTCCTCCACCAGCACAGGAAGAAACTGCTTCAAAGAAGCAGGGGGCTTTCCTGTTGCCGCAGCTTCCCAAAGCGCCCGTTTCTCCCCCCCCCCACCCCGTCCGCCCGCCCGCCCGCAGTGCTCCGTTCTGCCTGCCTGCCTGCCTTCGTTAATGGTTGAATCGGAACAGCTTCGGCTGAGTAAAAGAGGCGAATAGTTATTATTCTCAGCCGAAGCTGCTCCCAAACAACCCGAAACTAAGGCAGGCAGGCAGGCAGGCAGAACGGGACACTGTGGATTGAAGCATGCAGGGGCGGGCGGGTGGGAGTGGGGTGAAACGGGCGCTTGAATAGCTGCGGCGACAGGAAAGCCCCCGCTTCTTTGAAGCAGTTTCTTCCTTGGATGGTGGAGCAGCGAGAGGCGAAGCCTCCTTTCTTCTCCCCCGGTCCTTGAAAAAATTTTCTGCTTGAAACCGGTCCCTGGTACAAAAAGGTTGGGGACCACTGTATTGGGGTACTTCAAGGCTCTGTCTTAGGCCTCTTCAATATCTTCATAAATGACTAAGCCCAGAGGTAGTATTCAGCAGGTTCTGACCAGTTCTGGAGAACCAGTAGCGGAAATTTTGAGTACTTCAGAGAACCGGCAAATACCACCTCTGACTGGAGATTTTACAGTATCCTTCCCTGCCACGCCCACCAAATCACGCCCACAGAACCGGTAGTAAAAAAATTTGAATCCCACCACTGACTTAGACTAAGGTATGGAAAGGGAACTCATCAAATATGCAGACAACACCAAGCTGGCAGATAGCCTACATTCCACCAGAAGATAGGCTCAATATATGGAAGGATCTCGATAGAGTTGAATAAAATGAAATTCAGTGGTGAGAATGGAATGGAATAGAATGAACAGAACAGAACAGAACAGAACAGAACAGAACAGAATAGAATAGAATAGAATAGAATAGAATAGAATAGAATAGAATTCTTTATTGGCCAAGTGTGATTACACATACAAGGAATTTGTCTCTGGTGCATAAGCTCTCAGTGTATATACAAACAACAGGTGATAAATCATGATCATAATCATAAAATACAATCATTATAAATCATAAGAAACCACTCAGCGATAGTCATAGAATACCAAATAATCAATCAACATAAATCATAAGGTTCTACACTTATGCAAGAAAAACCAAATGCACTGGTTGTCAGCTTTGAAATTCAAATGCCACATTTTTTTAGAGAGTTAAAGGAGTTGAAAAGTTCAAGGTTATTCTGTGTGTCGTATTAAGAATTTCCAGTTGCAGTTAATTGGTTCTCATGATTTATGAAGTATAGAAGTGGGAGGAGAGAAGGGAGGAGAGAAAGTGGGTTCTGTGTAATGCGCGAAAAAACTTTCACTTGGGAAATTGCTTTTGACATGCCAGATCTGTTCCTAATAAATCAATTGGAGAGATAACATCTTGGAGTGATTGATATCATGGATACTTCCTGGATGCTTGACACCAGTATAAAATAGGATGTACTCAGCTCAATAGTTATAATTGTGAGATGGATCTTGGAGTCCTAGTGGACAATTATTTAAATATGAGTCAACTGTGTGCTATAGTTGCCAAAGAAAAAAAAAGCCAACACAATCCAAGTCTGCATTAACAAAGGGATAGAAAAGAGATCTTGTGAAGTGTTAGTACCACTTTATACTGCCTTGGTAAGACCACACTTGAAATACTGTATCTAGTTTTGGTCTCCACGATGTAAAAAGATGTTGAGACTCTAGAAAGAGTGCAGAGAAGAGCAACAAAGAAATTAGGGGACTGGAGGCTAAAGCATATGAAGAACAGTTGCAGGAATGGATAGGTCTAGTTTAATGAAAAAAAGGAATAAGAGTGACACAATAGCAGTGTTCCAAATATCTAAGGAGCTGCCACAAAGAAGGAGTCACACTATTCTCCAAAGCACCTGAAGGCAGAACAAGAAGCAATGGATGGAAACCAATCAAGAAGGGAACCAAGCTAGAAACAAGGAGAAATTTCAGTTAGAACAATTAATTAGTGGAACAACTTGCCTTGTTCCATTGATTAATGGTGAGTTGTCCCTCATTGGAGGTTTTTAGGAACAGATTGGACAACCATTTTGTCTGAAATGGTATAGGGTTTCCTGCTTAAGCAGAGGGTTGATTAGAAGATCCCCAAGGTCCCTTCCAACTCTGTTATTCTGTTATATTCCCAGCAAGACTGCAAGACTGTTTAAAGTGAACAATAATGTTTTTTGTTTTTTTAAGCAACTAACCAGGGGTGTGAAACTGGCGGCCTGCAGGCCAGATGCGTCACCCACACCAGTTCTGCGAAGGCAAAAAAAATGTCTCAATACATTAATGTGAGGTGGTGAGTTTGACATCCGTGAACTAATCCAAAATGCAAAGTTGATATATGGAAACATGGACAGAGTATTTTTCTCTCAGAATCTTAGTGTCCTCCACTGAATCTGTCTCCACACAATGACAAGGTTGAGAAATTCAGCAATTTGGAAAACATCAAGAGAGAAATTTAGAAAAAAATAAGGTAGTCACCAACTACTAATTCTAACTGCTACCTCTAAATCAGAGCAGAATGTTTCAGAATATCAAATTGCTTAGAATTAAAACCTGAAGAGAAATGCTGTTTTCATACCCTACTTGTAGGCTTCCTGCAGCTTTTAGCTTTATTACAAGAATGATTAATTTGGATCAGGAAAGCTTTTTTTTTTTTTAACAATAATCTTATGTTCAGTACACAGTTATTCCAAATCAATAAAAGGGATGTGTTGCTATAGTATATGAAATAACGTGACGTTGATTTCTTTGCTTATACCACATCTTAGATTATATTGCTGTGCTGGTGTATAACAACTGAAGAGCACATACGATATGAGATGGAAGAAAAATGATCCTTCAGGCAAGAAAGGATTTCTGAGGAGAAGAGCATATTTTGGAAGCAACCTTGTTTTGTGGGAGCATGGCAGTGGCTCAGAAATGATAGCAGACAGAATCTGGATGTTTTCACCTTTTGAAGAGAAAAATTTGAGATTTTGAAAAGAAAAAAAGCTAGAAACTTAACATATCCATTTTACTTTCTTTTTTTTTAAGAGAAAGAAATACTTTAGCAATGAATTTTCTATAGGTACAGATACTATATGTGGGGCTTTGAGGGTCCCTAATGTATGTGAATGCCATGATATATGTTTTCATTTCTCATTGAATCCATAAGAATTTTATTCATTCCCCATAACTTTATCCATTTTAACTTAACTTAGTTTGCCAAGAACAATGTTAAATGTGGATAATTATATCCAGGCATCCAAATACCATGAATACATTTGAAGCAATATCCAATAATAACACCACCAAAAAAAGTGGGTGGGTGAAGAAATGGACTCAGAAACAATCCTATGATATTATGAAATGATCAAAAGCAGTCAGAAACAGCCCCACTCTTCAAGTTTCTTTAAAAAATGTCCAACAACTTTTTTTGCATGCCTTTAGTTAACCATTTTTATTTTGATGATAATATAATCATGTGTCCCAGTTGCCCACATGCAATAATGTATCTGAGGAAAAAATCCTTCTCATTGTTAAATTGCTAAAATGTTGTTTAAATTGCGAAAATTGAAAAAAGCACAAAGATCCCACACAGGGTCTCCCTACTATTCCTTAAACTCCTTGTCCCTAGTCTGTAATTTTTCAGAGTCCTTCCATGGATTGTATCATTAGTAACTCAGCAAAAACCTTTCTCTCCATACACCTCTTCCTTCATCTACCTTTTGCCAACCTTGTATGCTCTCCATTCTCAGCAGCCTGTCTGTAGTTGGGGCATATAATCCACCTTAAGGGTCTGGCTTGAAAATCAGTTTTCAGCAGAAATTTTGCTTCTGCAGATAGAAATGGCAAGTGCTCTTTCTGTTGAACACTCAATACCTCTCTGAAGAGGAAGGTTCATCACATGTTGGGGCCATGTTGTGATTCTTCTGAAAACATCCTCAGATTGCATTCATCAAAATGTTATGGCAAAAATTCCTGCATTCAAGTGCCACAATTCTCTCTCCCGCCCCCACCTTTTGTTCAAATCTCTGCAAGACATAATGTGTCCATTTGGGTCATTAACTCCCCTCACACACACCAACCCCAAGCCACCCAAGCCAGCTGTGCTTATTCTGGCTATGGATAATAGGGAAAGAAAGTAAAAGCCCAGTCATAATAAGATTTGTCATTGCTGCAAACAAGGGATCATGTGACAGCAGCAAGAGGAAGGGAAATCATCTATAAAATCTGTTCAAAAATTTATAGCAAATGCTAAACTTTAATCAAATTGTAGCAACAGGAACTCCTTTAATTCTTTTTCCTGACAGTGATGGATATAATTAGTTGATATCTTTCTTCAATTTGAATACAGTCGATTGCCTGCCAACAGCAAGCCAAATTGTAACAGTAGGCAATAATCAGCTGGACTGCTGGGTGGATATCATGATATATAAATTAAATAAATAAACCAAGCCATGTTCTCTGGAGTGTAAACCGGGTTCATCTCCTAAATTTAAAGACAAGGAAGAAAGCCAATGTTTATAGAGAAAAAAGGAAGTTGTAATATAGTTTACAGCAAGATAGCGGCTTGTGAAACAATTCATGAAGAACTGTGGGTGATTTCAGTTGTTTACAAAATCAGTTTACGAGATATTTTTTGTTTAAATTAATGTATGCAAGGTACATTAAGAACAAACAAATGTTTTACTTTCCCCCAAAGCACACCGCAAAAACCATTCTGGAAGGAAAGTGGAGGAAGTTCAGTACTACTTTAGAAACAATAATTGTTTATGACTTACGGATATATAGCCTTCTTGTCAAATAATGAAAGACAGTTAAACATTGTTGAAATAAACCACCACGTCATACCTGAGAATAAGATGACCGGAGGAAGTCAAATAAAATTTATGTGTATGTTAGTCTCTAGATTTCAAATAAATAAGTAAACCACTTACTTATTCACCCTAACTTATTCAGCACAATTGAATTAGAATTATGTGAGCTAAATTATAAGCTAAATTAAAAGTTAGTCCTTGACTATCTGGTAACTCTCAGGTTCTGTGCCTCTTGTATCATGTCTTAGCCCACCTTACATGGTCCCCACTGCCATTTGTTATATTTGTTGACAACTCACAGAATCCAGAGTCTAATTATAAATACTTGACATTCTGCTACTTATTAATATTTCTATAGTACTGTATAAACTTGATTTTTTGCTTTTTATTTTATATTACATCTTCTACTATATTAATATTCATAATACGTTGTTCTATTATAGTAATAGAGAAATGCAACATAAAATACAAAGGACAATAGGAAGGAAAAGTCACAATATGGCAAAGTTATGGGAGGTGGGGAAACTACATAGAGAATAGTGCCATGAAAAATGATAGTGAAAAATCAAGATAAAAAATGTACATATAACACTAGAAGCTATGCATATTAGGTTGTTAATTAAGAGAAGAGCTTCCCATAGTTTTAAACAAACAAAAATGTAGATTTAGACTTCACATTGTAAAAAGTTTGGGTGAAATTTTCAACATGTAAGGGGAAAAAGAAATATGCCACTGGGGGACATAAGTGAGTTCTATAAGGCAAGACAAATAACATTTTGAAAGATGAGCAGACAGTGAAAGGGATCAATGTGAATTGTAAAAAGAATTTATTTGGAATTGTTTATTATTCATCTGTTTTTTGTTTAATTCTCATGCCTGGGTTCCGTGTGTATAAAGGGACTTTCATAGATCTACCTGGATGTACTTTTCTTGATGAACCATCTATGGATACAAATGATTGGCTGTGCTGGAGAGGAAAATTTTCTTTCCTTTTAAAGTCAAATGATTTTCTGTCTGGTCTGTCCTCTATTTACATTCTGCTGGAAGAATTCTCATTTGTGGTCTCTTAATTATGTTACTGAATCGCCACTCACATTCCTTGTGGATCTTTAGTGCAGCCTCCAAGTCAGAGCCATGGTTCTTCAAAGAAAACCTGGCATTTTATGAACATTGGTTAACCTTGTAGGCAAACTTTTAGAATCAAAATTATTTGGTGACCTTTAGAGCCTCTATTTGACCCTGATTTTATATGTTCTGGGATATGAGTCAGGTTAGGCTGTATCTCACCAAGAAAACTTAATAAAATTGGAACATGTAACCTCTAAAAAGTCAGCTCCTGTCCCTTTGGGTTTTGTGGAGTACTTTGCACTCTTTGAGCTTGGTTGGTTGTTTGCAGACATTTCATTGCCTATCTAGGTAGCTTCTTCAGTTATAGCAGAGAGTGGAGTTTGCTTTCTGCTTATATACAGTACATTAACTTTCCCAGTTGGTGGAGGAGTTGTTTTTTTCCTTGATAGTTCCTTGATTAAAGTATTGTTTACTGCTTGATTCTTTTGGTTTTCCCTGTGGAAAACTTTTGAGACAACAATTCTTTATCCAGTCAGTCTATTCCTCAGAGAAGTCAAATCGACTGGTGCCCATAGAGAGCTTTTACAGAATATTATGGACCTGCAGGGTGATGGAGAAATGTAAAATTGAAAAGAGACAATCCTAGCGCTCCTGCCAACTAGCAATTGTGAAAAAAATACTATACCAATTTCAAAAGAAAAACCTAGAATGAAACGAAAGAACAAAAGCTGATTCTACAGGAGAATCAAACTTCCAAAAAAGTAGAAAACATCTTTTGGATAAAAAACATACTAAGGATGGATTTCAGCACATTATGACCTTTAGAATAGAGTTATACTGAATAGCTTTAGTTAAACCAAACTCATCCCAATTGCTTTGGAAATGTAATTTCCAGCATTCCTATTCCAAAATGTAAAGCCAAAGGTGAGTTGTGATCTCACTTCCTTTGCTACTGTGATGAGAATTTACACCTTTCTGCAATTGTGTGCTTTTTATGCAGACCTTCAGGAATTTGATTAAATCCAGCAACAAGTGCAACAAGTTATGAGATCTCATCTCTCCCTCTGGCAGATTCCCTAACAGTGATTTATAACCTCTTTTACATTACCCATGGGTTGTTGAGGCCAATTGCCTGTCCTTATTATTTTATTTCAACACAAAGGTAGTTGATGACTCCAAAGGTAGAGGGATATTCTTCCTTTCCCTCTCCCGCTCCCTCCCTCCCCCCCCTTCTCTCTCACACATTGTGAAGGCTGAATATTAAGTATTGTTCTAATTGAAGAGCAGAGAACTAAACAGGGTTGAGCATGGCTTAGTACTTAGCTGGGAGACTGCTAGGAATACCCACTGTTGGGAAACCTGCCCGAGTAGATTGTGAAGTTAGAAAATGGCCCTAAAGTGGCAAGAGCAAGCAACATTGGTGTAGTGTCCACAGAGTCACCAGGAACCAGGTTAAACACCAAAGAAATTTGATCTTTATTTATATTATCCAAACTCTGCTCAGCACATCTCTTAAATCAGAGATAGGACTTGGTATGCCACAGAAGAGGGGCTCTGAGCATCCCTTTTTTTGTCTTGACTGCCTGGAGATTTCCAATCTCTGCTTTAAGGCACTGGCATCCTTTTAGAGGGGATGCAGTGGCTCAGTGACTAAGACTGAGCTTGTCAATCAGAAAGGTCGGCAGTTCAGCAGTTCGAATCCCTAGCACCACGAAATGGAGTGAGCTCCTGTTACTTGTCCTAGCTTCTGTCAATTTAGCAATTTGAAGGCATGTAAAAATGTAAGTGGAAAAATAGGGACCACTTTGGTGGGAAGGTAACAGCGTTCTGTGCGCCTTTGGCATTTAGTCATGCCAGCCACATGACTACGGAGTTGCCTTCAGACAACACTGGCTCTTCGGCTTTGTAACAGAGATGAGCATTGCTCCTAGACCTGAAATGACTAGCACATATGTGCAAGGGGAACCTTTACCTAGTAGTACTACTAGTAGTATTCTTTTATCCTGCCTTTTACGGTATATATTTTTGCCAACTCAAGGTAGCAAAAAAAAAAATAATAATAATAGAAGGAGGAAGAAGTATTGTAGGTTTGCTACCTACTTAATACTTCTTCCTCCTTCTATTTTTCCCATAAGAACAACCCTGTGAGTTGGGTTGGACTGAGAATGACTGGCTGAAAGTCACCAATCCAGCTTTCATGCCTAAAGGAGTCCTGGAACTCACCCTCTCCTGGTTTTCTAGGCCAACACTTTAACCACCACACCAGTAACCAGTAGAAATATGCATAAATACTGTACATCTCATGCTTTCTCATCCATATATACTATAAATGACATATTCTATATCAGGAATGTCAAACTCAAGGCCCATGGGCCAGTTCTGACCTCCGGGGCTGCCCTGGAAACAGTGAAGGACCGACCTGTGGTGCCTCTGCCAGCAAAAATGGAGCTTGGGAGGGCTGCGCACAGCTCGCCAGGGCTCCATTTTAAGCCACAATGGCCTCCTGCAGCCCTCTGCCAGCAAAAACAGAGCTCAGGAGGCCCTCCGAGCTCCATTTTCACAGGCAGAGGGCTGCAGGAGGATCTCCCAGCCCTGCCTGGGCCACCACAGATGCCCCCGACACGAATGATATCACACCCTGGCCACTCCCAACCTGCTTCCCAAGGTCAAACACAAACCTGATGCAGCCCTCAATGAAATCTTGTTTGACACCCCTGTTTTACATGGATCCATATATAATTGAGAGTGGGAATCTGTCATCCTTTGGTTCTTTTGCAAAAGGACGAAGGATGTAATGTTAAATATACTTATGGAACAAGTCTCACTGAACCTAACAAAACATGAAGTGACTTTGCAATATAGCATATATATATATATATATATATATATATATATATATATATATATATATATATATATATATTGCTCTGCAAACTTATTAATGTGCCATATTTTGAATGAGTTGCTCAGTCTGTGCCTATATGGGTGAAGTTTGGTCTACAAAGAAAATAAAGAGCAACATATCATTTAGAGATCCCGGCTTCACTCTGTTTCTTCTTAGCAATGTATTATCCTAGGAATAAAAATACATTCTGGTGGGTTGCCACAATCTTAATACACTACAGCAAATTTAAATTACAGCAAAAGTAAATTCAAAATCACTGAGCTAAGATAATCTAAGTAGAACAAGCCTGAGGCTGGATGATATTGACGTTACTTAACCAGGACAGAGATGACTCAGAGATGACTTGGCCCATGGCAGATCACAGGCGCATTTCGAAATGAACTCTGCCCACTTTAGAAGGTTCAGATCCTCCTTCTCTTTGGGTGGATTTAAAGAAAAGCAGATGGTCGTTGTCAGAGTATTCATAAGCAGAGGACAGATCAGGAAATGCTGGACCTGGGAAACATGAACATAAATATTACTAATTTTATTGCACATTCCTTCTCTTTTCATGTGGAGGGATGATTAGACTGTTTTGTAAAGCACTTTGGGGTGTGGGTACTGTAGGTGAATGACTCCATTGGGCTCAGATGCTTTGCATGACTCAAAAAAAAAAAAGCAGCTCTAGACTTGAAATGGGACTATCAGGATCCAATAAGCTGAAATTTGTTCTCCTCATCAGAAGTGAATCCTACAGTTCTTCCACTAAAAGAAAACTTCTTCAAGCCCAAATGTGCATGCAGCTGCAATTTATCTGGCTGTGAATCACCACACATGTGGAGAAAAAACATGGGAGAAGAAATTCGGCTAGAAAGAAACAGACGTTCGCCTGAAGCTACAATTCAGCAATGGCTGAATTGCTGTTGCAAGATTTGGCTTGTCCGTAGGAGCTTTCCATAAATGTGGGAAAGTGCCATTGAGAGAAAAAAGAAATATGGCCAGAGTGTGCTACAGCTTTAGATCTAAGACTAAAATATGACTTATATAGGGTCTGTGAGCCCTCTGTAATATTGTAGAAATGATAGTTGCTATGTGCCCCATAATTCTTGTGCCCGTGAATATGAATAGACCATAGAGACAAAACATATGAACAAAACATTGCATCTCTCTCTCTCTTTTTTTTTTTTACTACATTAGGCATGGGCCTAGCTTTTCAGAGCTGAAAATCTCATTCAGTCTTATGTGGCATGCAAAAGCAGAAGCAGACAGACACAAAATGCATGCATAAATACACCACACATTCTGTCTCTATATAGCCATCCAGATACTACCAAGGGACTAGCAGGCAGGACAACAAAAATAAACTCCCAATTATACACTATAATTAAACAATTTAAAAGTAATTGAATTATTTTTAATTAATAAATTCAATTATTTTAAAATAATTTAAAACACTTTTTTTCATCGGTCTCTGCTACCTAAAAAGAAGAATGTTGCAACTGCAAGCATAAATAGATCAGCTCTAAAATACCCTGAAAGAAATCTTTGTAACCTAACCTACCATGTTAAATACACTTTAGTTTTCATTGATTGGTTTGTTTGTTTTTGCTACTTTAACATAAGAGAGTCTATTTCAAAGGACTTTGTCAATTCTGATTTTACTAATGATTGAAGGGCTCATCCTCAGCTTTCTAGCCTTAGTATGAAGATGGGCCACTGCTATTAAATGCCATGTCTTTATGGTATTATTTTGTCTCTCTCCAACTCAGATTTGAAGCTGGTACAGGCACACCCTTCTTGTCTTTGGGCACTCTTCTCTACCATCATTGTGATTAGGAGACTGATCAGTGGCTTGCTTGTGCAGGCAAAGCCAATGCAGTCACCCTAATTCTTATTACTGTTATTTATAGGATTTATTCATTTGGCAAAATGACTCCTGGTTGCGGTCAGCAATTGTGTGCCTGAAATTGAAGAGTTGGTTGGAAAATACCTGAACCTTCACAGATGAGTTTATTGGAAGTCATGTCCAGAAGTTATTTGTTTCATGAAAATTCCACAAAATTCCTATTTTTTAAAAAAAAGTTTTTAATAACTCAGATGACATTATTAACAGTCTTGATTTGATCCTCAGAAGAGCAAACAGCTACATTTGGAAGAAGATTCTTTTTCCCTCAACCTAATTCTCAGGGTGCTTTAGTAATTATTTCAAACTCTTTTGGGTTTATTCGAGATGAAAGAGGGCCCTGCTCTGTTCTTCTCCCTTTTCCTGAAAAAAGGAAAAAAGAAAAAAATGACAGGAGTTCCCTCCAAAAAAACAGGAGAACCACACACATTGTCCAGCCAAGCCAAGGGCAAGAACCTCACACATTCATGAGCTTGTTGTTGTGCTCCAACTAA
This sequence comes from Notechis scutatus, assembly GCF_049901735.1. NCBI lineage: Eukaryota > Metazoa > Chordata > Lepidosauria > Squamata > Elapidae > Notechis > Notechis scutatus. Next base: position 62,700,861 of record NC_142010.1, read on the forward strand.
AACTAAGAGAGTTCTGGATATAAATACATTTATTTCAGATTTTCAGGCACTGGTAGTTGATAAGGAATCTGGTATCACAAGCCTATGCCAACCAAAGCCTAAAGATCAAACTCTTGTCATCTGCATATTCTATATAGACTGAAACTGATGGGAGATGAAATCACAGCCGTATTTTTTTTAAAAAAATCAGGACACAACCATGTTCTGGATACTTTCTGATATAAAAACTGATTGAATTACAGCATGATACCCAGCAGGATTGCTGACTTTCCTTCCTTCCTTCCTTCCTTCCTTCCTTCCTTCCTTCCTTCCTTCCTTCCTTCCTTCCTTCCTTCCTTCCTTCCTTCCTTCTTTACTTACTTATTTTTGAACCATTAACAAATTCTATTAGGCAGTTTGATAATATACTTTAGATGCCAAGTGCAAGAAAATCAGGTACTCCAGGCAATTTAAAATACATACAAATGTTTATTGCATACATACACACACACACACACAATCTCTTAGTGGCCATCCAGCTTCTGCTGCATGAACAGCACTTAATTGTAAGTTAAAAATGAGCAATGGTGGGCTTTTTCCTGTTTTCCTCCATTCCATATAAAAGAACATTCAAACTGATGGTGCTATTTTGACAATTTATTCTTTATTTTCCCAGAATGCCAGAGTCTTCAGCACTAATAAAACCAAACACCTAAAGTATGATCCTTGAGATACATTCAGCCAACTGCTGTTGCTATTATAGTTGCCTCTGAAATGCACAATCCCTGCATCTCCAACAAGCCTTGGCACAAGTTGACATGGCATGACTGGATGTTGGCTAGAATTCAACTTGGAAACAACTCTACACACACACACACACACACACACACACACACACACACACACACACTACTTCCTCTTTGGGTTTTTTGAGATTGGGAGAGTTTGGATGTTAAAACAGATTGGAATGGCCTTATATATTTGTTCACATGACACACCCTATAATCTAGCATCATCTCTGTTCTCTTTGCTCCAGTGAATGCTTTATGGCCTACTTGAGCTTTCCTTGTCAACAGTTTCCATAACCTGGAGGTGACTGCTGGAGAAATGAGTCACGTTCTTCTTCCACCCTTCTTCATCCCCACCATCCTTCTCTGTGTCAATTTGCCAAGGGCTTTCTTTGGATAATGAGCTGATGAGCTGGTGGAATGATTCATGGAACTTGTATTAACCAGCTTCTCTTGGCAGCCACCTCAGCTTTCCACTTTCAGAATGGCAGGTTAATATTTGATCGGGCAGTAGAATATGGATTAGGCTTTAACTCTGGGGTTTTAAAGTTATTTATTTGGCTTTTTAAATAAGTGATCCTGAAAAGTTTTTGGACCGCAGGGAGGATTCCTATCAAAGTGGTTTAACCATTTTTCCATGGAAAGAGAATATATGCACCGTCAGTTTGTGCCAGCCAAATCATTGTTACTAGAATGAACATAACAGGCAAATTCGGGCATTTTTCAAGTCTCTTTACCTGCTTGGCACTGATATTTTGTAAAGTCATGGCATTTAACCATTTCACGTGGCCATAGTTTTATTCCTGCTCCAACTCTAGCTTGACTAAGATTCTGCTAGAAATGGGACTGCTCTTGAACATTTACATGAAGAAAGTACAGTCTATCTTTTGAATAAAAAAAATACTTTGGTACTTGTTCAGCAAGAGTCAGCCACTGGGTCAGAGATTAGATACGTTAGTAATTGGGCTATTTCCCATCAAATCTCATGTATCCAAACAGCTTTGCAAATATTTTATTCAGATGAGTGTTTTTTTTTAATGTTGAGAAAGTTCAGGCTGGGGAATCACTTGGTTCCTTACTCATCTCCAAATATTTTTCACCGGCTTTAGATTTCTGATTCTGAATCATGTAGAAATACTATCCACAGAATCATAGATAACAACCACAGCAACAATAGGGGCATTGGAAAAACAATGGATTAAGTTGGTGGGAGCCCTAAAAAGCAAATCCTGACTGCCTGATGAGAATGAATTTGTGAAGGCAACAAAAAAAAATGTATTGCGAAAAAGAGGGAGAGAGAGAGAATGAATTTGTGAAGGCTAAGTGAAGGATCAGCACTTCACATTCAACCCAATATTCATGCATGTTTTTTCGTGATTCATATGGCTGCTTCTGTTTTGTTTTTAAGTGTTGGAGATCACCGTTTCTTTTCTAAAAAAAAACTTCCTGTGGGGAAACCCAAAGGAGCACCTTCGTGGAAAACCTTGTTTTATATTTATTCCAAATTCTCAAAATGGCACATCTAACAAAATGGTTGTGAAATCAACAATTACTTTATTTTTTTCATATCATAGTTTCCATAAGTAATTTATGACTCATTCTCAAAATGTGTGCTTGGAGTATGTATGTATCCAGAATCTGGTTGCATCTTTTCAACTGCTCCAAACAGTAATTATTCAGTTCAAAAGGAGGTTTGTTTTAGTGACATCTAATAACTAGTAAGGGAAGGCCTACATTTGTATGCTCTATCAGTCTTAAAGTCATGCGTCAGACATGAGTTTGAGTTCTCCACAAAGTTAACAATCTTGTATTTTGCAATTCTTAGTAAGCAGATAAAGATGCCCGTAAGACATACTTGAATCCTAACGGTCTGGCACTATCTTTTTCTAGAATGCTTTTCTAACCTAAAAATCTAGCCAATAACTATGAAATTCCTGGTTCTTCATCCAACCACTCCCAGGGCTGACCTTGCTTAGCTTCCATGATTATCCAAAATTATCAAGGTGTCATGAATTGACATTCACAGAGCTTTTGAGTTCTCCAAATTATTTAGGTAGGTAGGTAGGTAAGTAGGTAGGTTAATAGTTTATTAGCACTAATGCTCTCAATCACAAAATGTTTAGCAAGTTTTCAAACAAAGTAGAAGAGGAATGGAAACAGGAACTTTAAAAATGCTGGCACTGAAGCCATCCAATTTGCACTTAGCAGTATTTAAAAGAAGTGCAGACCTTCTAATAAGACCTAAAACAATATTATGATACAGCTAGGGCTCTTCCCAAAGTTTGCCAGGATGACTGAACAAGAAATAAATTGTTTTGTTCAAGTGATAATGTGCACCTGAGTACAAGAAATGTTTGTCTCTATTTATTGTCATCAAGTCACTGTCAACCCTTAGTGACCATATTGATAGGTCTTCTCCAGGATGATCTGGTCCTAACCTGGTACCTCAAATCTTCCAATGATACACTTCTCACTACTGTAACTGATTCTATCCACCTTATAACAGAATAACAGAGTTGGAACCTTAGAGGTCTTCTAGTCCAATTCCCAGCTTGAACAGGAGACCCTACACCATTTCAGATAAAAAGTTGTCTAATGTCTTCTTAAAAACATTCAGTGATGAAGCACTCACAACTTCTGAAGGCAACCAGTTCCACTAGTTAATTGTTCTCACTGTTAGAAAATTTCTCCTTGTGTCTAAGTTGGTTTCTTCTTGATTAGGTTGGTCACCCTTTTTTCTTTCTTTCCACCTTTCCCAGCGTTAGAGTCTTTTATAAGGAGCTAGGTCTTCACAAAATGAATCCAAATAGGTTATTTTGAGCTTAGTCATTTGTGCTTCTATAAGAATTCTGGGTTGATTTATTGATAATCCACCTGTTTTACTTGGCTGTCATGACATTTTCAGGGGTCTTCTCCAACATAAGGTTCAAAAGTGTCAATATTCCTCCAATGCTGCTTCTTCAAAGTCCAATTTTTGCCTCACAGAGATTACCATAGTTTGATGATTCTGATCACATCATTTGAATATCTTTTATAAAACTTCTTGGATGTTCTTCCAAGTGCTAATTTGGGGTATATATCTTAACTATTTGTTGCTTTATTGCTGATGGTTGATTTCGAAAGACAAGAGCTATCCCGATCAGTGAGCTGCTTTCAGTCTGATGAGTCACAAATCGTGCAGATCAAATAGTGTGGGGTGGTGCTTATTTTGTTTGGTGGTAATACCTATTTTTTTCAGGCAGAAAGCAAGTAATCATAAACCATAGGAAGAAACCTGTGATTAGTGTCCCAATGAAGTTAATTAAAGATGCTGCTGCTACAGAACAGGCACTTCTCCAAAGCAAAATACTAGAGGTATATAATTTTGTCAAGCAACAAATATATTGTGTACACACACACACACACACACACACACACACACACACGATGCCTCCACAACATACATTTTGCTAGACAAGGTTATATACCTCCAGTTTTTTATATAGATAGATAGATAGATAGATAGATAGATAGATAGATAGATAGATAGATAGATAGATATAGATATATGGATATAGATTAGATATAGATATGGATTAGATATAAATATAGATATATAGATATAGTGGATATTTATACACACACACATACACACACATACATACACATATATATACTGGGAATGCACTAGGACAATTCTGTATCTCTTGCTCACTCGTAATTAGTAATCAGTACATAGTAATACATTGTTTTCTGCTTATTTCTGACTACTTATGAAGCTTAAGAGAATGCTTTGTATAAACAATGGCTATGGTAAAAAAAAAAAAATCTTTAGTAACTATGAGCACTATACTGTCAAGGTAATTATTAATCCTGGGTATTCATAAAAAAGGATGTGTCAAGCATCAGGTCAAAGCATCATATGAGTGATTGACTTTAACCTTTAGAGACTAGTATCCTTATCTGTACTCATTCTGAGGTTATAATTTTAAAAAACTATCTGCAATCAGGGAAAGTAAGGATTTGCCATGTGTTACTGTAAACAAGAGACAACCACAAGATTGCATAATTCCAAATATCAGCTAAATGTGAATAAAGTTAGCATAATTTTTTTAGCCACGATACATTTTACATGGCTTTTAGACCGTTTAAAATAGTAAGATGATGTATATCAGATATATCTGTCCTGAGCTGATAGAACCTATAGAAGTATTTATTTATTTATTTAGATTTTAATCCCACCTTTATTACTTTATAGGTAAATCAAGGCAGTGGCTATATACTCCTTCCTCCTCTCATTTCCTATATCATTGTTACTGACTGTTGTTACACATATGCCTCTGAACACCAGTATCTCCTCAGAATCTATTTGTCAACCCTGAAGCTGACCTGGCCGAAGTCATCTTGGAGCTTCAGTGCTGCCAAATTGGAGTGAGGGATAAGGAGGGGGAACTAGAGATAGCTGGGGTTGTGTAGTCAAAATAAAGTACTTCCTCTTGGGAACCAAGGACATTCTTGCACCTGGAGGAAGGAGGAGTGACGTCACCAGACCAGCAGATGCTGCCTTGATTGGGCCATGTGACTGATTGTTTGGGATTGAGGGGGAAAACTTAAAAGTTCTTCCCCTTTTAATTAGGGGAAAACCAAGGGGCCTCTCAGAGTTGGTTTTCACCAGATATGTGCCAATGTGATAGTTCCAATAAAGCTATTCTTTGAGGAATTCACCTGCCTCGGAGTTTTTGCTTGCAACTGATCTATTACTTGGAACCCTGACACTGTTCTTCTTATGATAAATGCTGGAAGGAGTTGAACCCTCTGAGAAGGCCTCCTGCCTGAACTCCATGCAGGGGAGGAAGCATCCAGCTTGCCTCCAGCGAAGGTTTGGTTGTATCCCAGGAAAACAGCAAGCACAGGCTGCTTGATTGTTTGCCTATGAAGTGAGGAAACTCATTTGTCCTTGAGCTGGAGGATTTGGACCGGCATAAGAATAAGTGCCATGGAGACCATCCAAGTGGATGAACCAGCTGTGCACTTTTGAGAGCCATCTGCAGAGCAATAATCAAAAGTAAGGCTCTTAACTGCAAAAGCAAGTCTTTGAACATGCGATTCTGCTTTTATATTTTATCGTCCTGTATATTCCCAAGGAAATTTTCTATAGTCAATTAATCTCACTTTACCTTTTGTACCTTTGTCCAGCTGTACAACGTTTATGCTGTTTTATTTTTATTATTGTCTTTTGGGGCAGTTAGTAGTAGTGGGGACACATCATCAAGTTTTACGGTGGGTCATAATTGGGTCTGAGTCATAACTGCATGCATGCTTCACCTTACAGTTAAGATAAGCTACCAAGAAGCGACATAGTAAATCACAAAGTACAGCAGGGAGAGGTGGGGGGGGGGGGAAACAACAGTTGTATAAGCACTCAGTAATTTGAAATAATCTCTTCTTTCAGAAACACATGAGATGAGGGACAAGTAATGATGGAATTATATTTTAACCTATATGATTACTACTTCAGCAGCACCTGGGGGCAAACTAGGGCACATCTGCATGGAAATAAAGTAAGGTACTTCCCCATGAAGCTTTGGTGCTGCTTCAGGATACCCTGTGACCCTATATATCCATTATACACAGAGTTCAAAGTGGGATGTTTTCCAGTCAGTAGAAACTTTTGCTCCGTGGCTCTTGCCTCCACACGTTCATTGGTTACATCTGTGTTGTACTGAGTACTGTGTAGGCAGTGGTGCTGCAGTGTTTCCTCAGACTGCTCAGAAACAATTACTGGTTTAGAAATACAGCACAGGGGTGTATGGGATTAGTTGACCTGAAGAAGCAAAGGGACTTTATCATCGTTTCAAGGCCTCCTGTCATGAGGATACTTGCAGTTAACTCAGCTTCACGGAATCTGAGCAGTGACAGTGACACCCAAGCTCTGTAAAGGACCTTGGAATACTCACCTCTAATGATCTGAGTGCTAGAGCCCACTGCAACTACATAGCCAAAAAGGCATTAAGAGTTGTTAACCTAATCCTACGTAGCTTTTTCTCTGGCAATATCACACTACTAACCAGAGCATACAAAACATTTGCTAGACCAATACTCGAATACAGTTCATCAGTCTGGAACCCTCATTACGTATCTGATATTAGCACAATTGAGAAAGTCCAGAAATATTTCACAAGAAGAGTTCTCCACTCTTCTACTCGTTGTAGAATACCTTATGCCACCAGACTTGAAATTCTAGAACTAGAAAACCTTGAATTATGCCGTCTTCGGTCTGACTTAAGCATGGTATATAAAATCATACATTGCAATGTCCTACCTGTCAATGAATACTTCAGCTTCAACCATAACAACACAAGAGCACACAATAGATACAAACTCAAAGTAAACCGCACCAAACTTGATTGCAGGAAATACGACTTCAGCAATAGAGTAGTCAATGTCTGGAATACTCTACCCGACTCTGTAGTCTCTTCCCCAAACCCCAAAAAACTTTAACCTTAGACTGTCTACCATTGACCTCACCCCTTTCCTAAGAGGTCTGTAGGGGGCGTGCATAAGCGCACCAACGTGCCTACCGTCCCTGTCCTATTGTTTCTCTATTCTTTTATTTTTCTTATATGTACCCATCTCATGTATTCACAACTATGTATACACTTATACTTATTATCTTGTAAACAATTGACAAATCAAATAAATAAATAAAATAAATAAAATAAAAGTGGTGGCATGTCCTGTTTCTCCATTCCTAAAACGTTTATTTCCTCTTTCATGAACAGCCCAAGCAGAGAGCAAATTTGATAGATGATAGGCAGGCAGACAGACAGGCAGACAAAAGAGAGAGACAGACAGACACACAGAAAAATCCAAGTGACACATTGGAAAAATGCATACGTAGAATTTTATTTATGTCTTTTCTTTGTTTCCCAGATTTATTCTGAAGATAATGCTGTTGGCAGTAATGGGAGTGACAGTATGTGAGAGCGCCAGTGTTTTGTGTGTGATTTCAAAAAAAACACCACACACACACACACACACACACACACACACACACACACACAAAACCTCACGCTAAAGCTACATGCCTGAAATATTTATAGTACCAGCTGAAGGACCAATTTGGACCCTTCAAAGTTGTGTGGGAGAGCATTTCCTAGCCAAGTTGCACAAAAGCAATATGCAGCTCTGGCATGGCCTCAAAATGAGCCGTTTGTAAACAATCATAGCATTAAAGAAGCCGTAGAAATTTGTGCAACAGATGGTTGTTTACAGCATGGAGCTTTGAAAGGTTGCCACCTCCCTCCTTTTATGCTTCCTACGTTTACATATTTCTCAGTCTCTTCAATTGGCAGTGGGGGGGGGGAAGAGGGCAGGAAACTCCACTCTAGTTGCTTTGTTTGTTTATATGTGCTCTACCGTAGAAAGTTGTCATCAATTCTGAGCAACCCAACCAAAGGCTATCATTTTGTAAAAGAGCAGAGTGTGATGTTGGTCTTCAGGATATTTTAGTTTTTGTGTAGCTCTTGTTTGAGAGGGAAACACAATGTAATTTTCTAGCCTTTCCGGTACAGAAAATGTTGCAAACTTCCTTTCAACATCTTTCTTTTTGCATTTTTCTGAGGAAATCTTCTAAAAGACTTCTTCAGAAGGATGCAACAAAGTGCAGGCTCTTTTCTTCAAACGAAACAGAAGCTGGAGAAGACGTAGTTGAAAAGATGTTGCTTATTCCCAGAAAATCCATACATAATTAGGCTCCTGAAAGGCAGCTGCAGTTTGCATCAGTGAGGTACTTCCCACTGCAAAGGTAACACTTTTTTCAAGATGTTTTGCATGAGTTGGACTTTGCATCATCAAAACAATATCCTTGCTTGGAAATCTTGCAGTGCTACTCGCCATAATGTAGCATGATTGTGGACCTATGCACACAGTACTGGCATTCTTCTTTCGGCATTAGTATGTGGGCTAAATCTTGTTGAAATGAATTTTGCACAACAGAGCACAGGATCATTGTTCTCTGTACAGCTGGCCCTTCTACCATATACAGAAACATTGAGCAGGCAGGCAGCTGAATACAAGCCAGTAGACAGAAAGTACAATTGCTCCTTGAGTAAATGCACAGTTTGTATGATACGGTCAACTCTGGACTCCAACATCTTCCCTCAGTCCTTAGGAATCTACTACCTGGCAGGTGACTGAAGAATGTAGCTACTTTCATGTATCACCTGTTTAATTTGGTGTGAATGTGTTATGTAAACTCAGCCACATTTATCTATTAATTCTGATGGGATGACTCAGTATAAACCATAATAGAAGGGTCCATATTAATATCCAGAAAGCTCTCTTTTCTATACTTTATTTAATAAAATTTAAATTTTGTGTGTGTCCGTATGTAAAATTTAAAATATTTTATTACTTATTATTTAAATGCTTTCAATCACAATTCTGAAATTAGGATAATATGTAAAAGGCATGACAAAAGTCATGCCCAAAATGGAACACAGTAGCACAGAGTTAAAAGGCTGAGCGAGTTCAATTAAAATTTAAAATCAAAATAACACATGTTTCAAAATTCATTACCTTGGTGTATAATGTAATTTTTCAGTTCCTTTCTGTCGAATACAGATGTGTATCATTGAATTTACAGTAAAAAAAAAGCCTTAATGACCCTAATGAAATCATCACATTTTATATTTCAGTAAGTAAAATCTCTTTTAAATCATGCTCCACACCTGGGCACTTCATGGTCATGCCTATGTATTTTCTTGACAAGATTATGGAAGTGGTTTATAATAGAGTAACAGAGTTGGAAGGGCCCTTGGAGGTCCTCTAGTCCAATTTCCTGCTCAAGCAGAAAACCTTATACCATTTCAAACAAATGGTTGTCCAATCTCTTCTTTAAAGCCTTGGGATTTCCTAACAATCAATTCAAGGTAAGACGTGCCCATATCATTGTTTAAAAATGCCATGACTGTTTCACTGCCATGGACTACTAGGGTCTGCTTGCTCAATCCAGCCGACTAATCCCTCTGCTCTGCTTCTTGTTTCTGGCATCCCAGGAGGGGGGTTTGCTTTAGTTGGAGTAGGGCAGTAGTAACAGCCTCCTGGTTGTTTGCAGTGGTGCATGGCAAACAATTTTTGGAGTGGAGAAAATCATCCCGCAGAGTTACATTGAATCGGATTAGGTTTACTGTTCTTTTGAATATGACATGAGAAGGAGGAAATTTTCCCAATGGTAGGAAAATATCTTTGGGAAAAAAGGATTCTTACTTTCTAAGAAAGGACACCTCGTTTTTCTCTCTCTAATATAAATGATACCGTGGAAGCATTAGGATATGCCTGCCTTCTGGCAGTTCTCTTGTCTGACTTTTCCCTGTTGGAGGCAGCGCCACATCACTCCTTGCCTCATCAGGCAGGGAAGAGATAGAGGATAATCCACAATATGGGGAAAAAATTGGTAGGGGGTAAAAGACTTGTATAAACTCCTGAGGCGTAACACTGAAGGTCCAGCTTGAAGCTGAATAGCCCTGCTGCCATAATAATTGCTACTGGAAGAGGCTGTGGGTTCATTTCTCAGCTTCTTACCCATTGTTTCCAAGTGTCTTTAACGCAAGTGCCCCAATCTGGCATCCCTACATATGCTGGGATTGTAACTCCCAGAATTCCTAGCTAGTCACTTCTCAATGTCCCATTCTTGGCTTTAGTGTCATATAAGAAATTGTTGGGAAGGAATAATTCAGATTGTTAAGTGAACCGATTTCTGCACAAGCACATTTAAAAGAAACTAATTATTTCATCCCATGAAGCTCTTATATACATTGATTTACCTTTTTTAAAAAAATAAATAAATGGAGCATTAGAATAAGATATTTAATTTCCCAAATAGCTACTATGCTGATGGGACACAGGTAATCATCATTAATTCTGAATGGGGAAAAAAAAACCTTTAGAACTTCCAGTATACAACTCCTCCATCCTATTGATTTCAGAAAGACTTGTGTGCTTAAACTATTCTGAATTATACCCAAGAGATATCAAATGTCTCGCTTTAAAGGGCTGAAGGGTCTGAATTTGTTCCAGAACATCAGGCATTAAGAACATTCACTTGGTTGAATTCATTCATTTCCTATTACCAGAGGGATGAAGTTGTAATGATCTTTGACAATAAAAGCAGTAAAATTACTTGTGGTATCAGAAAGACTCATACGTTTATTATCACATAAATTTGAACAGATCATAATCCATTTCATCAGAGGCTAACTGCCACAAAAGTCTTTGTTGTGTTTACTTGCCCATAATGGAAGGTAATGAATGTTCTTTTTAAATCGAATATTGCAGGCCTACTAACTTTCACAGCCTAGTCAAAGGTAATCAAAGCACCCATTCAGTTTTTAATCCTATCTGAAAAATGTGGAGCCAATCTGTGCTTTGTTTCCAGACGTGGTGGTGGATAAATAGTGACACAGAAAGAGAACTTTTTGTGACATCTTCAGCAAATCCTGGCTTGTCTGACTTCAAGCTAGTATGTAGGGAGACTATCTGCCTGACTTTATATAGAGGATGCTCAGAAGGTCAGTCTGATTCCAGGCCAGAGAATTTAGAAAAAAGAAGCCTTGAAGTTGTCCATCCATAGAGAATACCTGCAGTTGCTCTATGACACAATCTCTACTGAGCATAATGTATTTCTATTATTTCACATGCATCTTTCTCTATATACAGTACATTGGCGTATACTGATCTTATGCAGATGTGTTTCCTTTTTCATACTTTTTTCCTGATGATCCTTTCCTCTTTGGGACATCTTATTTGTATCAGAAGATAAGAACTTTCCCTCCTCCTTTCCAGTGATGCCTTTCAGTTTTGGAAGGTGACTGGGAGGGAAGGGAGAAGATTCTTCTACTGGGCCTTCCTGATCTCTTGTCTTCTTCTGTGTTTAATCAACTGGACATGCATCTGGTGAATTGGCATGGAGCCCAGTTCTGGAATTGAACTCTTGATCTCAAGAAATTCACCAAGGGTTTGTTCATTGACATTGTTTATGGTTTGAACTTCGAACATATTTTAAAACCCAATGTGTTCTAGTCACAGGAAGAAAAATTGTTGGTTTTTCTTAGTTTCTCATTTTTACAAATATGTTCACATAAAATATTACATATATTTTGGTTCATGTTTCTGCAAAATATTTTTTTTGCAGCTTTACCTGCAAATGATATTAGATTACAGATTTAGCTTCTTGATTATGGTTTTTATTAAAAAGAAAATTAATATTTGGCTCAGCCATACATTTTGTGCATCACATGTGACTCACACATTTCTGGATGTTCATTCCACTTTGAATATTTAATCCAGTAACTCTTTTTAAAAGCAAATTAATAGTTGCAATTAAAGTACACAAACCTCTAACACTTACAAGCATCAGCATTGTTCTGCTGATGGTGCTAAAAATACAGCATCTTCTTAAAATACCTAAAAATACAATGTTCTCTTGGATATGTAGTGAGTAAAAAGTCTGATATGAAAAACTGCCTTATACTGAATAAGGCTAATGAAGCAAACATATGTTAACAGACTCATTGGGAAATAGCATTACAGAGCTAGTTCTTTTAAATAAAGATGCTACCCTTAAAAGTATCATAATGGTATATTCACTTTCCCTTAAGCACTCTCAAAAAGAGAGAGAAATACATATGTAACTTTATGCCATGCCCTCATAGATGAGGTTTTCTGTGCCTTTTACCCCCTTTTAGAGGAGGAGGAATATGTACCTATTTGCACACAATATGTCCTATATACTGTTTTCAGACTGTTATTTTTCAGGGCAGGATTTTAATGTAATTATCATAGCAGAATTTCTGTTTAAAAGGAAGTGAACAGACTGAAGCATTAGATTTTATGACAGTATTCCATCACTGTACTTGTATGAGCTGTAATTGTCTTAGGAATGTTTAAAATTCCTTGTTGCTTGGAACAGAAATTGTGTATTTAAAAATATTTGCTAGGAATACCTTAAAAGTCCTTGGTATAGCACATCCAGTCAAGGTTTGCACAGAGACATGCAGAGCTAGCTCTTGCCCCAGTCAATTCAGTTTTAAATAATTGCTTCTGTTACAGAGAATCCTCATGGTGCCAGAAATATATGTAATCTGAAATGTGAATGTGTGTTTGTGTGTGCGCAGCAAGGTCCCTGTAAGATGCCTGACAAATCAATGCTGGCTGAAAGTCATGGATGTTATGAAACTGTCTCAGGCCCAATCAGATAAGTATATGCTAACATAACTCAGCCAGTTTATTCAGGATGTTTCCTAGCCTTAACTCAAGGACCTATTTCCTCATGTAAGTAAACAGTGAACAACATGCCAATGTCACTATCAGCCATTAACCATTAGGAACTAGGAAGACAGGAAACAGCAGCCAGGAGTTTAATCCAAATAACTTCCATTCCATAGGCCTTATCGACTTCCCTTAAATGGCTATCCTCTTATTTTTCAAATTTAGCCTTCATCAAACCTAGTTGGGTGCCACCATATTGGTTGAGAATCTTGTATTGAGTAAGGCTATTAATCAACAATTTAATGAAGTACCACAGTTACAAGAAGCCTGTTAGGAATGATAGTCAACTAACAGTTGGGTTGGAAATATATAAACCAGGATAGTAATTTAATACTGTATCTTTAAGAGAATGCTGTAATTGTGATTGGCTGAGGTTTCTCCAACGGCCATAAGATGGAGCCAGAAACCTGGTTTCTTTCTCTTTGCATTTCCTGTTTTGCGGAATTGCCTGATAGTTGTTCTGCTTGGATTGTTGTGAGTCTTGCAACTGTTAGCAAACTCCGTTTACTGAACTCTGTTTATGATACTTGACTTCGTTTTTGGATTATCCCTGGACTGATACTAACTGATTTAACTGTGTATGATTTGGACTGTTCGTTGGACTTTGTTTACCCATTTACTAGAAGTAAAACCTACATTTTACTATTCAGTGTATCTGTATGCTGGTTCTGTGTTATTCAACATCACTCTCACTACGTTTCCCTGAGTGCACTCATTCTCCTAACGGGAAATACCTCAACAAAGCCAATCTCAAATAGAGGATCCCAGAAGAGAAGGTGATCCAGGCTTAAGACTGAGGACTAAACAAGGTTTTATTTGCATGTTGAGGTCAGTGCTCTCCAAAGTGTTCAGAATCAGGACTTCATTTTAAAACAAGATTCGTGACTTTTATGGAATGAAACAGTACCTTAAGCATTTTCATTTGCTTATTAAAATTCCTTAGCCTCCCAAAATGGGAGAGGGGAACAAATTTGGAGCTCATTTTTTTCTGTGCTGCTCCTGAGACCACAAAAGTATGCTGGTACAGTGCATGCAACTCTAAGGCTATGTTTTCTCCACCCTTCATCTAAGTAACAGATATTTGGACTTAGGCCTAATTGCGGTTTGTTCTGTCTTTATATCCTTTTTTTTTTTTGCAATTTGTCTATTTTTAATTCCATCCCAAATAGTTTCCAGGTATCATTAGCCTTTTATTTTGGTCTCTTTTTTAAGGCCAATATCTGATAGCTAGGTTAATATACCCCTACAGGCATATTTACAACATTCCATAAGTTATAATACTGGTCATAGTTTTGTCTCCCCAGTTTGTACACAACTGTAAGAAGTTCAAAAAAAAAGGATTGACTATTGAAGGAAGAGGCTGAACAACAAAGGTGTATGGATTACACTCTATCTGTGAGATCTGACAGAGCTTCACCACATTGCTTTCCCATAGCAAACTACTGTATCTAGTGAAGGCATATCACACCATCTGAATGAGTCAAGTGCAGCCCAGGTTCTCTAGATTGATGGATCTACTAAGTTCTGGGCATGAGCAGAGGCTGCTTTTATTGAATAAAGCCACTGCAATTCACCTGGACAGAATCTGGGTGACATTTTGAAAGGAATTTGAACTAACTACAGCATCGGTGTCAAACTTGTGGTATGACGCTGATGTCACATAATGTATCGCAATGTTTTTTTGCCTTCACAGAGTTGGGGTGTGCATGGCCTGTGTGTGACACATCTGGGCCCCGGGCCACCAGTTTGACACCCATCAGGAATCGAAGTGTAACTTCACTGATCTACACCACCGCTTCTGCAAATCCTTGATGGAACTCTTTCCTACCTAGATATTATATCAGATGTCAGAAAACTCTACTATGGAGATAGAAAAAGATCTTGCTCTTTTATGACCTCAATGATGAAGCAGCTGAACTCATTCAAAGACAAAGAATGCTTACTAAAATATTCCTTATTGGCATGTTTTGTATGGCAAAAGCTACTGAAATATTTTGTCTCCTGTGGCAATTGCAACTTGTTCTCCCCTGTTAATTGTTTACTCAAGTAGGATGCTTACACTCAAAGATTTCTCAAAAGCAAGCATCCTTTTGAAATTCCTAACTGTCTGTTCAGTGGTTACAGAAAATGGATTATTTCCCCACATAAAGAATGTTTACAACATGACCTTTTTCAATCCTCATTGTGGCTTTTAGTTCATTAGCTTGCCATAATTTCTTTTATAGACTTGATTTCAACTGAACCCAGTTTCTGTATACGCCAGTATACAGTACCTAATGATTGACTATTTAGGTAATCATTGTCCACAAGTTGCAGAAATAAAGTCTAATCAGTGACCGGTTGAGGAAGTGACCTTGTCTGATCTGTGATGCAAGAAAGGAAATGACCAAATGAACTAACCTTTTCACAGTTGAATTCTAGTGAAGGGCACAAATGAATGAATCAGCACTTTAGATCAAGTGCTTCAGAGCATAGTAAAGCTCTCACAGTTGTTACATCCTTTTCTTTTTTCTGGCCTGATGGGGGAAATTTTGTTTCACAACTCAATGTGCTACTTGGCTACAAAAGGCACAGAGGCAAATGTAAAAATGTATATTTCTGTAATGGAACCAGGCTTCATTCTGAGATCTCAGCATTTAACTGTCATCATTCATGGGTTACTGACAATTCAAAATCTCTTGGAGAATCATACATGATCAAAAGTGAGTTGATAAATCTGAAGACTTATTGTCAAATTAGATTGAACATGGAAGATTTATGCTCAAAATTTCCCACAGTATTTTTTTTATTAAAAGCAGTTACTTCCCACTATTCCATCCACATTAGCAGAGCAGGCCAGGGAGGAGAGGGTTGGGAAGTTCAATTCCCAGTTCTGTTTTCCTAATTTAAAACACATGAAGAGTGGGAAGGCATTTTGTGGTGGTGGAAATTGCCTCAAATTTTGACTTAGATATCTGCTTTCCACCCAAAACCAAGTCTTCTCTAATAATATCATACACTGAGTAGTTGTAGAATACTTAAGTGAAGATTCTCAAGGACAGCTAAACCACCTCTGGCAAGTCAACAGGGAATAATTGTCTCTGAGAGTAGAACTTTAAAAATGAGACGACACAAGATTCTGGGAGAGGTGGAGAATGAGACGCAGTCTTCTCTGAAAAACCCACTTCCAAGTACTCAATGTTGGTTCCTGTAATGTGGTTCCAAAGAAAAAAATTGTTTTCAATCTGCCACTGGAACCTTACCAAAAATATTGTGGGTAAAATAATCACAGAAGAAATAGTTGAATAAATAAACCACCCTTCAGATCTGAATTAATTGGAAACCTATGGGGAAGCTCATCAAAATTTCACTGAAATTCAGATGTGTTTTCAAGGCTGTATTGGATAAACCTCTCTTCCTGCCTGTAAGCCCTGGGTGCAAAGATGAGTCTTCCATAGTTAATGTTATAGGAATCCAATATATAAAAGGGGGAAGAGCATTTCAGACAGAAAGTGCCACTTTCAAGAAGGCCTGTCCATAAGTACCTTCCAGATATAAACACACAGTTTGGAGAGGATGCAATATGAGTCCCCTGGATAATCTTAGCAAATCAGTAGGAAAACTGCTAGTTATTCCACTCCCAACTTTTAACATTTTAAAGATTTTTGTGGCAACAATAAAGTCTTAAATATGAACTTATCTGTAATTCCTTGGCAGTGCAGTTCTTTCTGCATTGTGCAATACTGCATGGCAAGTGCCATATTCACAGTCTTCTGATATAATCCTCAAAGAATTACTTCTAACAATGTTGGCACGTTATTTGGGAAAGTGAATGTGAAAGAGAAAAAAGGAACATGGGCTAGAAGAGTTCTGTCATATATTCTGTCATATACATCAATGAATAATAGCATTTCAAAATGTCCTGAATATCCTAGTACCACTCTTTAAAAAAAAA
The DNA here is from genome assembly GCF_049901735.1 of Notechis scutatus. Lineage (NCBI taxonomy): Eukaryota > Metazoa > Chordata > Lepidosauria > Squamata > Elapidae > Notechis > Notechis scutatus. Next base: position 62,717,871 of record NC_142010.1, read on the forward strand.
AAAAAAGTTATCTGCTCACTTTAATCAGCCTACATAAGTATTTTTTTCCTTATGATTGGTTGATATCCAGCTGTGTCCTTCCTCCTGTCTTTGAATTTGTGACAGGTTCTCTAGTATGAGGGATCAGTCTTCTGGGATTGGTTCCCAAAAATATAAGACCCCAATGGTTTCTTAACAGGATGAAGTTGTTGCTGTTGTTAATAATGTGATAAAACACTAGCAAATAGATACAAAAGAATTGTGCGGAAAGGTAATTGTTGTCTTGTCTTTCCTTTCATGCCAATAGAGTTCATATACAAACCATCACTGCATCCCTAGTCACTTTCGGAGAAATCAAAATGCTTTCAGACAGGGTGGCATGTATTAGTCTTAGCACCCAGACTGTCTCTGCCATTTGGTGCCTGACAGCATTCATTGCGCTATGCTGCCATACCACTTTCAGGATGTGACTTGAGACATGAAAGGCTGCTCATTTCCCCCCAAGACAATATTCATCCCATAAGTGAGGATTATTTTATTAACTTGCTAACTTTCTGCCAGGGATTATAAGAAGCCATTTCTAAACGTTGCTTTTGGCAAGCACCAATATTTACTAAAGAAGTTCTGCCAAAGGCTCTGCTTGTGTTATGTCTTGTACATCCTCTTTTTATATTAATGCAATTGTTTTACCCAGAGCGGATGTTATTCACCTTGAGAATGGGATGTTTAAGCAGTGGATGCCATAGCGAGTGGATGTCTCATGCTTCCTCTTCCTCCTCTTCATTGGAATCAACAGAAAGGAAGGCTGCCAATCATATTTACAAATGGACAGGATAAGAAGGAGAATGGGACCCCAGAAGCAGAAATAGCTAAATGTGTTTGGTTCCTGAGACACAGAGTGAATGATGAGCATTCCTTAACACAGGCACATGCACTCCAGTCAAATCACGTATTATCCAAGGCACGATTCTGGGGTCTGAAGCAAGCATTTTTATATGGTGGGGGGAAAATACAGCAATAATACATTACATTGCTGGATACCTTTTCATTTATTCCCATGTCTCCTCACGGCTGACCTGATAATATATTGTGGTTCAATGGTTGCTTACAGTTAGAAATCTTTTTCAACACATGGTTTTCATATGAGCCCAAGTCTTTTCATTGATGGTGGGGTTTCATAATGGAAAAGCCATCCTTAGACAGGCTGTTGCTAAACTCTTGGTGACTTCTAGAAGGAAAAATGGGGAAGTGTCATGTTTTATTAAGCTATAGAGTAGGTAAGTGGTAGAATATTGCCTGCTGTGCTACTTTTACTTGCCACTAAGATGGTAGTTATAAATTCAGCTTTCACAGATTTAATTACGGAGGTTACTAACATCTCTGTAAATTAACTTGCTAACAGCAGTCCCTATGTTTTTCCAAGCCATATACAGTCAATCAAGAACAACGTGCAATCGGTATCTCTCAGGATATCAAGTCGCTTTTGCTGAGTGTCCCATCTTTTTGCCAGGGTCATGTTAAGTCCAGCCTTTTGTGAAGCTTAAGTTGTTGGGTATCCCTTTCCCCTAAGAAAACAACAAGCATAGATAAGAGGATAATAACAGATTTTTACCATGCCTCTCTGATGGTTAAATATTGAGTATAGGCAGTCCTCTACTTACAGCTGCAACTAAGGCCAACATTTCTGTTGCTAAGTGAATTTTGCCCCATTTTATGACCTTTCTTGCCACAGTTGTTAGGTAAATCACTGCAGTTGTTACGTTAGTCACATGGTTGTAAAGTGAATCTGGCTTCCTCATTGACTTTGTCAGAAGGTAACAAAAAATGATCATGTGACCTCAGGACACTGTAACCATCATAAATAGGAGACAATTGCCAAGCATCTGAATTTTGATCACGTGACCATGGGGATGCTACAACAGTCGTAAGTGATAAGAGGTGGTCATAAAGTCACTTGTTTCAGTGCCATTGTAATTTTGAACTGTCAGTAAATGAACTTTTGTAAGTCAATGACTACCTCTACATCATAAACTTGGCTTCACACCAATAAAAGGGAATCAGTTGGTTGAGATGAATCTGCTTCCATTTTCAATGATACTCAAATTACCAATGGATTTTTATTTCTATGTACTTATTTCCTACTGTTGGAAGAAATATCCTTCTGGGATCAGTTCCAAGTGGGAAAAATATATATGGTACAACTGAATAGAAGGGGAAATGTATTGGTTGAAGCTATGGCAGAAAGAGATAAATGCTGTTTGGCAGAAAGATTGTTGCAAGTCTACACAAAATGAAAGTGCAAGAGACATCACAGCTATAGTTCTTCCAGTTGTGAAAGGTGAATCCTCTGAAAGCCTGGATGAAAGGCTGAATGAATGAAAAGGCTGGGTGAAAGGCTGAATGAAGAAAAATTGATGCTTTTGAATTGTGGTGCTAGGCAGAATTGTTAAGAATATCCCGGACTTCAAAAAGAACAAATCTTTTAGTGCTATAAAAAATTAGATTTGACTGATCGCTGTAATATTACCAGAGAAGCAAAGATCCTTTGGACACACAATGTGAAGGCAAGAGTCATTGAGGAAGTCTTTGAAGTTTAAAAAAATCAAAGGAAAGTGAGAAAGAGGCTGACAGAATTCATAGCTAGATGGCAACACTGATGTGAGCTTACGCAGATTTAAAGAAGCCATTACTAACGGACAATCCAGTTACAAAAGGTCAGAAAGATTGAAGAATTCTGTTTGCAATGGATCCAAGAATTCTGAACTTCAAGCCTCTGCCAAGTCCCTGTCAACCTTGGGCTTAGTTGATATTCCTCATCCAAATTTACCAAGCCTTCTGAAGCACACAGTGAAGGGCTCCCCTGGCATTGCATTCAGCTCCTTGGGGGAAAGTAAGTAGCACATGGGACCTTGATTTTAAGAAATATTTTTTAGTAAAACGTTGGTATTCTTTGCAGGTGATTTTGCAACATTTCCTTCCATCGTACAGCTCAGGGTTGTTGTCACATGATGTATCACGGCTTCCCCCCCCCTCATTAAACTGCACGTGAGAATCTGGCCCGCAGGCCGTGTGTTTGACACCCCTGTTATAACTGAATGAACTTCTGGAAGGTTGCATTTGAAGAGGATGAAATTTACTGGTGGGCCAGTTAAAAACAGAGCCAAACATCCTTGTCGTTTTGAGCTGACTTAAACTGTAATCCAAATGATTCATGCTTATAGGTTGTACGTTCCCTCTTAGTCACTTGCCAAATGAAATTAAGCAGACAGGACATCAGTCTCAGCATCTCCTGGTTCATAGTTCTTCTCCTCTAGGCTACATTTTGTTTGTGTGTTGTTGTCACCACCCTACATTATTCCTGCTGCATTTTTCATTAGTCCAAGCCAAGGCAATACCCATCTCTTCTTTGGAAACTGTTTCATTCATCCCATTCCTTTTCTTGTTTTAGACAAGTTTTTTGGGGGGCAGGGGTAGGATGACTCTCTTTCCTCTTGGCAGCTGCCATTTCCTGTGGCCAGCTTCTTGCTCCATAGTGCATTCAAGGAAAGATGTGCTTGTTCTTTCTTTTAAGCATCAATAGTTTAAATGAAAGTGAAAAGTGGATTTAAGGAGAAACAGAGAAAGCAAAAGGATAGGAGTTGGTGCAAATGTGGCTGAGGTCATTCATCAATCCAAGCAATGATTGGCTGAGTGAATTGTGCAAAACCATCTTTCTGGGATTTATTTAGTAAACAATGTAAAAAGTATGGCTTTGCTAAGTCCATCTGGCATGACCTAGTTTAACTGTGTCTGTAGAGATTTTCAGTCATCCAGGTCCTGGTTGTCCCAAAGGTGCTTTTTCAGGAGGCTACTGGACCTTCTTGTTTTTTTCTTTTAAAGACGTTTCGCTTCTCATCCAGAAAGCTTATTCAACTCTGACTGGATGGTGGGGAATGGAAGGATTTATATTCCTTTCAGACAGCTGGACATTTGCATCCTTTTAGAGAGACATTGAGGCCACTTGGGGTTTTATCTATGTCCTCAGGGTCACCTGAGTAGTGCTCCTAGTTCCTATAGTCTGCAATTTTTCCTCTGGAAATCCATTTCTACTCCCACAAAGGATGTCCATCCCAAATTGTATATAGAGTCTATAGAGACTTTTAGAAAGAAAAAACAAGAAAGTCCAATTGCCTCTTGAAAAAGCACCTTTAGTTTAACTGTGATTTTAACTAAAGCTGCTGAGGGCCTTGTATTTGAAGGCTAAAAGATGCTTCAGAACACACAGACATAAATGCATAGCTTCTGACTGCAGTTCCTAAAACCAAAAGCATCTTCTTCTAGGCCTGGCTTGCAACTGCATGATCCTGGGAAGTGAATGCCCATGTTCTTGCTGAAACACCTTTTTGTTTTTTCAATTCAAAGCTCTGCACTGCCCTAATTTTAGCTGTTTTTAAAAAATATTTCTTTAACTATTAACTAGCGTGAGGGTGCTGTGGTCGGAAAAATGGAGAATAAATCAGATAACATGAGTAAATAAAGTCATACAATATGTGAACACAGTCTATTTTTAATACTTGACAATATTTTTCTGTGGTGTTTTTTTTTAATTCATCTGGAATCTCACAGAAGGGCAGAAAAAATGAGGAATCACTTTCTGACCAGACCTAATCTTCAGATTCGTCAGCTGAAATAGTCTGATGGCACAAAATAGGAATCTCCTCTTGATGAGAAAGTTGCCAACAGATAGGAGATAGACAATAGCAAAATAGTTAGGCAAAAAATAGGCATCCCCTCTGCATCTGAGTGTTTATCTTCTTTGGTTTTGGATGGGATTGCACTACCCAGACAGACCTAGTGTATAATCAGGAGTCTCACCTGCTTAAAGAGTAGGTGGCAATCATGGCTAGGAGGCCTTTGCTCAACTTTGTGTCATGTGCCAGTTATGACCTTTCATAGGCTCACTGCTCAGTCATTCATGCCCTGGTCATCTCCAAGCTGGACTATTGCAATGCGCTCAACATGGGGCTACTTTAGAAAAATATCCAGAAATTTCAGCTGGTACAAAAGGAAGCTCTGCGTTCAATCTTGGCCATCCAAAGAATGTCACGTTTAACACTTCTATTGTGCAAGCTGCATTGGGCACCCATCTGCTTCTGGGTCCAATTCAAGGTGTTGGTTGTGACCTTTAAAGCCCTACACAACGTTGGGTCAGGTTATCTATGGAACCATATTCATCCCATTATATCAGCCCATTCCACCAATCAGGCAGGGAAGGCATGTCATCCACAGAATTATGATTGGCAGGGTCCAGGAAGGGAGCTTTCTCTGCTGTTCCTCCCACCCCCACTCCCCACTGTGGAACATCTCCCTCCAGAAGTGAGCAGACCCCCATTTCCCTTGACTTTCCAAAAGGGGGTTGAAACATGGTTCTGTACCCTTTCTTGGGGTGCACAGAGCACACAGCCATGGGGCTGGCTAGCACCCTGAAAGCCCTCACCCCTGAGCCTTAATCAATTTTTAACATTCCTTTTCACTTTTAAATTTTACACACCATCTTTATGCTTTTAATATGTTCACCACTCTCTGTGAAGGAGATGGGTGGTTCTTAAATAAATGCATAAAAATATAAGCTAATGTCTTAGAACCCTTTTGTAATATAGAATAGAATAGAATAGAATAGAATAGAATAGAATACTTTATTGGCCAAGTATGATTGGGCACACAAGGAATTTGTCTTGGTGTAAATAGTTTCAGTATACATAAAGAGAAGATACATTCGTTAAGGATCAAGAATCATAAAGTACAACACTTAATGATAGTCATAGGGTACAATCAACAATCAAATCATACCAGGAAACAGTCAATATAAATTGTAAGGATACAAGGGACAAAGTTACAGTCATACAGTCACAAGTGGGAGGGGATAGGTGATAAGGAGTGATGAAAAGATTAATAGCAATAGTAGTGCAGACTTTGTAAATAGTTGGACAGTGTTGAGGGAATTATTATTTTTTTAGCAGAGTGATGGCTTTTGGGAAAAAACTGTTCTTATGTCTAGTTGTTCTGGTGTGCAGTGCTCTATAGTGTCGTTTTGAGGGAATGAGTTGAAACAGTTTATGTCCAGGATGTGAGGGGTCTGTAAATATTTTCACAGCCCTCTTTTTGACTCGTGCAGTATACAGGCCCTCGATTGAAGGCAGGTGGGTAGTAATTGTTTTTTCTGCAGTCCTAATTATCCTTTGAAGTCTATGTCTGTCCTGTTGGGTTGCAGAACCAAACCAGACAGTTATATAGGTGCAGATGATGCTTATGCTTATATGCTTATGCATATGAGCTTTAGAAGGTCAGAGCCTGTCTTCATACTGTATGAACAGAGAGGCTGGTCTGGAATCTGCATTAGACTTATCACAGTTATTTCAAGTGTTTTTGAAAAGGTATATACCTTTCTTGAACCCCTTGTAAATTCTTCCCTAAAAGAGCTCTCTTGAGTTAAGTTGGATTGGCTCCTTCACAGTACATCGGTTATATAACCCTATTTAAACAAATTCAGGGGGTGGTGGTGTTTCTTCCTTTTTTTTCAGAAGCTCTCCTTCAAGGAGTGGCTCAGGAACAGGTTTGTACTGGTCTGGCTGGATGTAAACAAGCCAAAGGGAAAGAGGCCATAGCTTTCAGATACTCTGATGCAGCGGGCACTCTGAATAGGATTAAGAAAGCATAGCTCATGGTTGGCCAGCCTCCAGAAATAGTCTGTTAGTGAACTAAACTTTTTGCTGTAATTTTAGACAGATGATTGCTGTCCAAGAGTAATAAGAAAGCCTGATGTCACATTTTCAACATGGACTCCTCTACTGCTTGATGGGGTATATCACATAAGAACACTGACAAAGAAACTGTAGGAGATGACCAGGCTGTGCCTGAAGGAATGGTCAAGTGCACCATCAGTTTGGAGTCCCTTTCTGCCCACAAGAGATCTAAGTCTAGTCCACCTTGAATTCTGTCGACTCTTATTTACACAATTTATTTTGACCACTAGTAATTAAGATTCTTGTTTAGAGGTAGCATGGATTAAACTTTTTACCTTTGAACCTTTGTTCTTGATATCTGGCACCTGACATTAACATAAAGATTTCTCTCTTTCCCTGAGACGTGTGCTGTGAGTGTGTATGTGCATGTATGAATGTATAAACGTGTGTGTGTGTGTGTGTGAATAGTGCAATGGCCTAGAGGGGAGACATTTACCTCCCACTCGGAAGGTTAAGAGTTCAATCCTAGGCAGCTGCAGATATTTCTCTATCAGGGTGCAAAAAGAAAACATCTGCTGTGAACTCTGCATAGGTGTCAGGAAGGGCACCCAGGTAGTAAACACTCAGTTCCATTCAGTCACTCTGACCCCACCCCAAATAAAGGGATTAAACGGTCATTATGCATATAAAGAGGGTCATTATATATCTAAAATAGGCCACAGGCTTTCCACTACAAGCACATTGCTTAGCTCCCTTCTAGATATCTTCCTCAGAGTCCAGAGTAGAATATTCCATGGTCCCATACATTTATAGAATGGCTGCCTTGGTAATAAAAGGCAGAAATGATTCTCTGATTTCAGCTATTTCAGAGTTAGGAGTTTCTTATTAGTTACATTTAAAACAGTAAAGAAACAAAAGGGAGAAAAAAAGCTGGTAAGGAAATAGTTACCAATTATTCATTGCAATATATGATCATAGCCTGCATATACCAATCAATACCATTTATGGAATATAAATTATTTTACAGTTGAGGAACACTGTGCTGGGAGATATACAGTAAATTATTGACCAGAAAACAATCATCACAGGAGTTTTTCTCACTTGGGATGTACGAAATGGGATGTACGAATTTGAGTGGGATTGGGATGGACATTTTCCATGGTATGTTGTTTCTTTTCTTTTTTTAAAAATAAATTTGATTAAGTTTCCAAATTTTAAAAACATAAAATAAAACTTTATACATTGTTATCAACATCAAGACATCTTTTGCATCTCCTCACATTTTTCAGTATATTTATTCCTTTACCATTACATCTTACTCTTACTATAAATCAATATCTTTTATCCTTACATCTCAATCTTTTCCATGGTATATTTACATATTTACATATTCCCTCATTCTTTTCCTAATTGCCAATTTATTTTCTTTTTATTTCTAAACCACTCATACCAGGCCCTATAATAAATTGACTCTTCTCTGTCTTTTATTTCCATTGTTAGCCTGATTGGTATGTTGTTTCATTCTGCTGTCATGATCATTCATTTTCTTGTTTAGTTGTTTAATGTGGGGCAGCTTTAGAGAAAACCCATCTCCAAGGTGCCACCAAATGATCTGGAGCTTGTTAGTCCTGGTACATTATCTTATGGGCAGAAATAGAATAGAATAGAATAGAATAGAATAACAGAGTTGGAAGGGACCTAGGAGGTCTTCTAGTCCAACCCCCTGATCAAGCAGGAAACCCTACACCACTTCAGACAAATGGTTATCCAACATCTCTTTAAAAACTTCTAGTGTTGGAGCATTCACAGCTTCTGGAGGCAAGTTGTTCCACTGATTGATTAATTAATTGATTAGTTGTTCTGTCAGGAAAGTTCTTCTTAGTTGAAGAAAGTCAGTCTTAAAGACACTCAGGCCTTGAGCCATGAACTGGTTTGTATGTTTATAATGGTGGTGAGCTGCCGAGTTGCTTTTCCTGCTATATCGTTGACTCCTTTATTCAAGTAGGTTTCCTCCTCCCCACTTTTGCTGTTTCTGCCATGAGAATTCCTGCTTGGAGCTGGTCGTCTCCTCTTTCATGGAAACCTTGAAACTGCAAGAGGAAGCTGAAAAGTGTCTCAGTGTTAAATCCTTGACAATTGCATTATGTGATGGCTGCCCAGAGAATAGGTCAGCTGAAAAGGTGATTAGATCTTCTCCCCTGTCGAGAAATGCCAAACAGTCACCCTGCAATGAGTTTTTCTCACTTGGATTTTATTGACCATACTTAAACTATTGGATTTAGGCACTAAGACTCTAGTAATCTCAGGCTGTCTTCTAGTTACAATTAGAATAGTAATTTTAGGATGGATGGTCAAGGCTGAGTGGCAGTACTAAACCATATGGACTTCTCCTGAGTGCTAAGGATGTGCAAAGCTTTGAAAATGTGCTTTGCTTCACTGAGGTTGTGAAGTTGTTTGATGGAGCAGCCCCCACTTTCCCAGCCCCCACTTTCTAAAAAGTGAAATGAAGCTTCCATGTTGTTTTGGTTCATGCTGCTTTTTCAGCCTCCTTCCACTCTTCTTATAGCCCAAGAAACACAAATGTCTACTGGAAACACTAGAGAAGATTGTCTGGACTACACATATTTCCTCAGTGGAGCAAATGGCATCATTGCTTGCCTTGACAAAGCAAAGTGTCATCTTCACTGTTCAAAGTGTCTCATCAGGACTAATTGTGATGGTCTTGCACGGGCTTGTTATGGATGCTGCAGTACAAATATATCTCTTTCATCCAGTCCAATGCCTTTTCAGTCTGAAGAGTATTAAAGCTGATGATATATTTATAAAGCATCACCGACCAGATTTTGCTAATAGAGAAGTGCTACTTTCACACAAAAGAGTTGAGTAGTCTACCTGCAGCTCACCAACCTCCCCAATTATCTCTTTGTCAATCAGCAATGACAGAAAAAAATGTAGTTAAATGCATATAATAAAATACATATATAATTTGAGATTTATTGCAGCTTACCAACGTTTTTGGAGAGTAATATACAGTATACATTACTTTGTTGCCTACTTTCATTATTGAAGGAGAATGAGATTTCAGGTAGAGTTTGGTGAAAACAACACTGTAGGTTTTTTTCCTATCCAAATTCATGGACCATCCTGAAATCTTTAGCAGATTAAAAATTATATTTTTTAAAACCAGAAAATAAAAAATATATAGGGGGAGAAACTCAATTTAATTCAATACCATTGGGATGTGTGGCATGTGGTTGGTGCATTCAAAAAAAAGCTGTACCAAAACCTGTGCATTGGTTATATATTGTAGAGCAAAACCTCAGTCTTAATATTCCCTTTACTATATGCAGTATATCAGGGATGCACAACATTTTGGTGCTAAATACTTTTCACCTTTGGATAAAGAGCCATAGACCAGACCTGCAAACATAAGGAGGGCCAGGTCAAAGAAGTAACTTGGGCCAGGACAACCTTCCAAATAAATGAAAGTTTGGATTTAATCATAAATATGAATTTCATTAATTATTGTTTAATAAAATCCACTACTTTTCATGTGTGTAATAATTTATCTTTCCTATCTTTAGGAAAGTACTATAAATAATCACCTTAAAACATTAGAGAGAATCGTGGGGTTCATGTCTGGCATAGGATTCTTTAGATCACCTCTGATTTAAGATTCCACACAACAAAAATAACAATACCCGCTCAGACCCAGAGTGTTGCTCCTGCAGACAAACCAGGACAACATTCCAGAAGTATAATGCACATTTTTAGGTTAAAAGCCCCTCTCCTTCTCCCAATAAAAAAAAGGCCAGGGTAAGCCACTTTTGAAAATACTGCAAAGGAAATCGCAAGGATTTGTGCAAGTAGTTGCCAGAAGTCAAGTATAATTCAAAGAAACAGACACACACAGACACACACAGACACACACACACACACACACACACACACATACACACACACAGGAATCACTTCGACCCTGAATTCTATATAAAGTAGTTGGCCTGCTTGTGCTGATCCAACAAAACTAAAGTGCCAACATACACATGCATCAACTAATTGTGTTATTGCCAGCACAGGGCAGGAAGTGATCAGCTAAAGTGTGATAAGAAGACATGATTATCTGCTTGACTATCATTCATTTCACACAGTGACAAAGTCTATGGTTACCAAATCTTCATAAACATTTACCTTTTCCATTACCTAATTCAAAACATGGTTGGGAAAATGCAATGAACTCCAATTGAGGAAGTTGATAAGAAAAAAGACAAGACTTTATACTGTATCTTTTTTGCAACTTGAAGGATTAAATCTGGTTACAACATTTTATAAGTAAACTCACTAATTTCATGGGGTTAATCTCAGTTCTATCTTGAAATGGCCCATCATACATGAATATGAATATAGTCTATGATCTCTGCAGCGGTAAAATGAAGACCACTTAAATAAAGTTTCTTATTTCGCTCTGGTCTTTAAGACAATCTGTAGTCAGAGAGTTATTTCATTCAGAGAAAAAGCAAATTTCACCACGTACAAAGCAATCCAGATCATACTCTTTGAATCAGTAGCCTGAATAAGACAATTGCATTCCTAATTGCATTAGGAAGAATTTCATTTCCTGATGGTAAAATTGGACTAAAAGCAATGTAATGTAATACAGTGTAATTCCATGGATGGCTTTTATATAAAAATCCTTACTTCACATACAGGTGAAGTGGTCTGTCTGAAATCATCTCAATATTTCCCTTTTCTTTCTTAAAGATAAAATCTCTTTCAAGTAAAATGGAATTCCTGGTTTCTTGATTGAATGTCTCTATAATTAGTTTGGCAATAATTCAGAAGTGTTTTGCCAGAATCTTCTTCAAGGAAGTGTTTTACATATTTCCCCACAACTCCCACCCAAGAACTATTCATGGCTGACTCTGCATCGCTTCCAAGTCCAGACAAGATCAGCAGGTGAGTTGCCATTATTCTAGGTGCAGTGAGCAAACAGACTTTATTCAAACTTAGTGCTGAATAGGATTGTGTTGTTAATTAGTCATAGATCACAAAAATATACCTTTTCTTTTTTTGCTTTGCTTTGCTTTGTTTAGAGGGGATGGGGCATAAAAACACCATTCTGGAGCAAGTACTGGTATTACATAGGCCAGAAGCCTGAGGTTTGGTTTGTAAAATATTCGCCTAAATATTCCAGTGAATATTCCTTGGGCCTTTGTTGTCTCCTGTTCACCAAGTTTTACAGAAACATATATGTATACAAAGTAAAGGAGAAAGTGAATGGGACAAAGTCAGTGGTGGGATTCAAAATTTTTTACTAACAGTTCTCTGGGCATGGCTTGTTGGGCGTGGTTTGACTTGGTGGGTGTGGTTTGTTGGACATGGCAGGGGAAGGATACTGTAAAATCTCCATTCCCACCCCACTCCACTAACCTGCTTTCCAGCTCCATTCTCCTGTGCAGGGCAACAAAACAAGACCCAGCCAATCAGCTGGGACTCGGGAAGCAGAGAATAGATGGGGGCGGGGCCAATCAGAGGTGGGATTTGCTGGTTCTCTGAACTACTCAAAATTTCCGCTACCAGTTCTCCAGAACTGGTCAGAACCTGCTGAATACCACCTCTGGACAAAGTAACCCAAAGGACATTATGGAGTACATGGCATTTGGCTGAAGTTCACTGTAGCCTTGAAGACAGAGGATCCTCACTTCCTTCTTGTTGAATCAGTCCAGATCAGTAGATAATTTGATTTCGGAACAAAGTTGTAATGGTATATATATTTAAATGTAAAACATCACAACAGTATTGTAATTGGCCTATCACTTTCAGAAATAAATGGATTGAGTGGTTATTATAATCTGAACACTGTTGTTCACTTATATACATACTTTCATGAAGGCAAATGCAATTCATGTGAAAATGATCATATGGGAAAGAAGGAAGGAAGGAAGGAAGGAAGGAAGGAAGGAAGGAAGGAAGGAAGGAAATCAAGCATATGGGCATGTCTAGTCAGGTGGCAACTTTATACATGGATTATTGTCCTCTCTTATCAGAAGAGTGCTTTGGTGGCACAATACAGCTGGCTTATGTCCACCAGCACTTTGCCTCTTTCCCTTAACGAGCTGTTTGTTCAAGTCACTTTCCAAACTTTCATCGCTGTATGATAAAGGTCAGTGAAATGCAAAAGGCATAAAGAAATTGCATGAAGCTGCTTGGCCAGAAAAACCAACAGTATGCCAAGGAAAGGAAGATTTGGAAATCTGTAACACAATTTATGAAAAGAAAGCAAAGGGAGACTAACAGTTTGAAGCTCTACGTCTATGCAGATTCTTAGTCATCCAGGTCATGGTTGTCCCCAAAGTGCTTTTTTCAAGAGGCAACTGGAGTTTCTGGTTTGTTTGTTGTTGTTGTTTTTCTTTGAAGGAGTTTTGCTTCTTATCCAAGAAGCTTCTTCAGCTCTGTCTTTAAAGGGAAAAACAAACAAACCAGAAAGTCCAAGTTCCTGTAGAAAAAACACCTTTGGGAGCTTGAAGCTCTCCACAGCTAAAGCCCATTGGAGCAGAAGGGGAGCTCAAAAGTATCCTTGCCCCATTCAGCCCAAAGGAGCCTGTAGTACTAGATATCAGGTCTTGAATTGAAGATCTACATAGAAAATAAGTGTGTTCTGACTAAGTATGGCTCCTCACTGAGTAGCCATGAGATTGCCAACACAGAGACCATTTTCTAGGGCAGCCTCTGTTATTAAATACTGCGTAAATGGAACTTCTGGCAAGCCGCACCCAGGGTGCTTTCCATTGATGCCTTTATGTTCTTGGGAGTGTGGGAATCATGCAGTAGCAACACAGATGACAATACCATCCAGCTGAACTTCTGTAACGTGCTGTATGTGGGTGACTTAGAGAATTACCAAAAATCCAGTTGGTACAAGATATGGCAGCTTCCTTGCTGACAGGAGCCTCTTACACTGTTGCTGAGGCCTCTATCTATTTTGATTACTCAGAGACCTCTCAATATAGTTCAAAATGCTGATTTTTTTAACCTAAAGAAACCCATTCGGCTTGGCACCAAGAGACGTGCAGGACCACAGTGGGTTCATTTTGGTAGAAGCATCTGGGATTAAGGCCAGGCAATGTTGTTTCTTTGTTGTGAAACTGACATTCTAAAACAGTCTCTCTTGGCCATATACACTCTTTACATTGGCAGGTTTTAAAGAAACGTTGGCTCCCATGCTGATTGTCTTTTGGAAATTGGTGATTGTAGAAAGCCTTTGGTGGCTTAAATGTCATTGTATATATGAACTGAAATACAGGTAGTCGTCGACTTATGACCATAATTGAGCCCAACATTTAAGTTGTTAAGTGAGACATTTGTTAAGTGAATTTTGCCCCATTTTATGACACAGCAACAATCATAAATATAAACCAGTTGCCAAGCATCTGAATTTAGATCACATTATCCTGGGGATGCTGGAAAGGTCATAACTGTGAAAAATGGTCATAAGTCACTTTTTGCAGTGCCGCTGTAACTTTGAATGATCACTAAACAAACTGCTGGAAGTTGAGGAGTAGCTATATACATTTTAGGATGTTTGTTACTGATTGAAATGTAATAACTACATAAATCTCCATAACAATGTTCTACAGGGATTCTGAGATGCTGAAGTATATTGAAAGGGCTGCCTATCATTGCCCAAAAAGATAGGTCATTGCTGGCTGGGCTTGAGAACAATCTATGGGTTAGTATTATCTTTGTTTTTAAATAAAAAACAGAGGTCATCAGTCTTGGGGGTCACTGAAAGCTGACTGAATGGGACTAACTGCAAGAGCCCCTTTGCAAGGGAGATGGGCAGTTAAGAGGTTTAATAGAAGATAGATAGATAGATAGATAGATAGATAGATAGATAGATAGATAGATAGATAGATAGATAGATAGATAGATAGATACAGATAGACAGACAGATAGAGATAGGTAGGTAAGCAAGTAAATAAATATAAAATAAAATAAAATAAGATTATCATTCATTCATTCAATTTCAATAGCTGCCATTCTCAACCAAGGCTCTGGGCAGCTTACAATTACTATGCTTATTCTCTGTGTTTATAGTATGATGCATAAATGTCTTGTTAAAGAAAGGAACTTGTTAAGGCAGCACAGATTTGAATATAAGTACTTCAGCAACAAGGGGTAAAGCTTTCATGATGTCTGAATCAACATGCCAAGTTTTCTATCAAGTTTGTTCCTGCACAAGTGACACAATGTTCTGTTTCTAAGTTGTGTCTGATTGCTAAATCTTAACAAAAAAAGAACATAAGTGAAGGAGTTTGTCATCAAATTGCTTTTTTTGCTGCTATAACATTGGAACTATGCCAATGATTCACTGGCATAGAATAAATAAAAAATAGGTCATGGTCCTCATGCAGGAGTTTGATTTTCGTTTATTACTTAAATAATATATCGATAAGCCCAATCTCAGATGTACATTGAAGAGGAAAGCAACATTAGCAAGGAGGTTGTTGATTCTGGCATCAAGTATTTGCATAGCACACAGCAAAGAGTGTTCTGGATTCATATATCAATCAACTGAGCTGCATTTTCACAAGATGATAAGCTATGAAAAACTAACTAACTAACTAACCAGCTAACCATAATGCATTGAACAAATGCATTTGGTTAGACATTTTATAAGAACATAACCCTAAGTTTGTAGCAAGTGGTGATAGTCACAGCATCTAATCACTAAAATAAATACCATTCAGAAATGTAAATACTGTATTGTTGCTAGAAGTGTGGTGATTAAGCTATCCTCAGAAGGCAAAACAGCCTCAGACAGAACAACAAGAATAGGTTTGCAACTATTTTAGCAGTAATATTTCATGGAAAATTTCTGATATTCCTTAGGTCTCTTGTGAATGTTCACTCTTCCCACTATAAATCCAGTTGAACTTGCATCTAACCAATTAAGTATATACATATTGACACTGTGGCAGGAAGAATGCAGCCATATTAAATCAGAATGGCAAAAAAAAATATCTCATTATCACGTAGTGGGATGTTTTTGGTACATACTGTATCTCCAAGCTCTTATTTGCATCTTATCTCAGGGTGGTCCTTGAGAAATGGCAGTCAATTTTTACATAGCATTCATATTTGAACAGGAATGTTGCTCTGTGGTACTGTATGAGCAGTTGGTGCATTCTTCTCATCCTTTGTTAAAGTGGGAATATTTCCTAAGCAGCTAGTCTTTAGGCAAGGGGAAATCCAAGCTGCTGGAATCTAACCACCAGGCAAAATGGCGACAAGGTCCTGCACAGATGCATTGCTGGTGGTTGCAAGAGAGGGTGGATAGGCTTCTTCCTTCAGCAAATTGATGTTGCCTAGCAATCAGAATGATCTGTCCAGATGCTTGTCTTCTTCCATTTGCTCAGGTTGTGCATGTATGAACAGACATGGTCAAAAACACCATATCATTCCCAGCTTTTTCTTACCCCAACGGAAACAATTTCTCTGGGCATTCTTCCAGAGACATATGATGAAGCATTATACAACATAAGCACAAAGCTAGGGTTATTCTGTATTAATATACATATATTAATTTAATGTAAATTATATATATTTCATCCATGTTGCATTCTATAGCTATTGTCGCCTTCTGTATTTCGTCTTCTGCTGTTGTTTACACTCCTATACAAAACCAGGCATGCATGTTTCTAAGTTCATTTCTATCCTGAAATGAATTTAGATGCTAATAATTTATGGGACATTAAAAATGGTTTATGTGGCCTCCTGCATCCCAGTGTCTTCCCCCAAGTTAGTGCCTTTCATTGCTGATATGGGTGACATAGTAGTGTAGCACACGTGTAAGGCACCTCGCTGAGAATGTCAATCGTTCCTGGATTATTTGTTTCACCCCAGCCTCAAACAGAACTGTATTAACAGAATTAGGAAATTAGAAAGGACAGTTTGAGCCATTAAATCCAAACACTTATTTAGTGCAGGAATCCAGGCTGTTTCGGTTCTTTTCCTGTGATTACCTGTCTTTCCATTTCCTATATGTGATATTTTGTTTGTTTCAAATATTCCTTAAGATTTTTTTGGGGTAGCCATTCTGGTTTCTTTTGCTGCCTCCTGTTTTTTCTTTCAAATATTTGTTTGCAATTCTATTTCTAATAATTCTCTTTGTCTCTGTCTCTCTCTTCCAGTAGAGTTTCTATTCACTGGGTCTTATACCTTAATTAATAATCTTTGGCACTTAAAAGATGAGCAGGCATGATACTATTCATACACTCTTTCTTGAACCACTTCCTTATATCTGGCACTTTCCAGATACATTAGAATGTCCCAGCCATTCTCTCTCTCTCTCTCTTCCCTTTCTTTCTTTCTCTCTTTCTCTCTCTTTCTCTCTTTCTCTCTCTCTCTCTCTCTCTCTCTCTCTCTATCTATCTCTCTCTCTTTCTCTCTTTCTTTCTTAAATTTATTGGCTGCCCATCTTACCACAGGATTAATCTGGGGGCAGCCTACAGTGTTAAAAAGGATAAAACTGTACAAAGCCTATATATAATACGGATAAAATACTATTAAAAATATAAATTCAGACTACAGATATAGTCACAAAATGTTTGGTGGAATATCTAATTGGGAACCACTTTTCTGGGTGTTTCCATGGCTTATTCCCTTAAATCTATATCTTTTTACTTTGCATTATCATAATCTTCTTCTTGAAAACAGCTTGATTGCATCCTGCCATCATAAATTCTGCATGGAAACAGTTGGGACAGATTTATAGAGGATGTGTTGCTAGAGCTATCGATGATTCACAGCTCGCTGTTCTCCAATGTGTTTTGCCCAGAGGAGATAAGATATCTTCTGGTAAATCATTTATAGATATTTGGCAGCCTGGATTTCGAGGGTTGGCAGTTATACTGAAAGTGAATCTAAACTAAAAAAAACATGATGTGAAAAATTATGATGGTGTGCCTGCCTGGGAATCTTTGTTAAGAAAGAATAAGTTCTTCCTCCCTCCCTCCCTCCCTCCCTCCCTCCACACACACACACACACAAAATGCCAAGAAGCTGAACATGGAAAGAGTTCACTCCTCTTATTACTAGTATTTTATTAAACATTAGCTATGTATATAATATATACTTATGTATATAAGCTTTTTCCTATAAAATGGACAGAAAATTTGTCCAGATTACTTTCAAATCTTCTTTGTATATATTTATTGGAGAAAAGAATTAATTCAAAGGTTGATGAATGACACACATTTTCTGCTTCATGCCTCTTCTGCAAAATTCCCCAAAAAGTATTCTAGAAGTAATATTAAGACATGGTGAGAGCACAAAGTCACAGATATGTGAGCTCTGCTGCTCACACATGAAAAATATTCCTAGTTGTTGCTGTTAACCAACATTACTAGGAGATTAAAAATCATGAAAGCACTATTGCATTTTTGTATGGACTGAATTATTACAAACGAATACATATTCTACTACATACTGTCTCACACATTTCTTCTGTTTTAAACTCTTGAGGTTTCTGACATTTTTTCATCCTTTGAACTGGTGAGATTTTGTTTTTCTAATCTGAATCAGATAAAGTTTATCAAATTTTCAGTTCTCTGTACTGATCCTGCATTTACAGATATAGACTGGCAAGCAATAAAAGAGGCTTTGCTTAAGCTTTGTTTTAACTTTAAGAATGGACCTCTATGTTTTGTTGCAGTACAACTGTTATTGCAAAATACTGGGGAGCAGGATTAGCCAATGACTCTGTGTTCAGGACATTTCATGGCTCAGAAAATATAACCAGGGCATGATTTTTATTGGGAAATCTGTGAAAGACAACCTCAAGAAAGTATCAGAATATACATATCAGCATTTACAAAGGTTTTCAGGTGATCTTGAGTTCCAATTTATTTATGTCTGTGTTTATGTGATTTATAACTGACAGTTGTCTAATCATGGCAAGTTTAATGTATGATTAATGGCAAATACCAATAGCAGGTCTTATCTAAAACATTGAGAGGGCACTAGTTGACTGCCTCCAGAACTGGGTTAGGGATCAAAGCACAGAGGAGTGAAAACCTCAGCCCATCTGAATGTTAAAATAGCTAGATTAACTGGGAGTCTTCCAAATATTTGAGAGGACCAAGAATCTGCTAAAATTCAGAAAGTGGCAGTTAAGGTGGAGAAAATGCCACTATTATATTTCTTTCCATCACTCTATCACTATGCAATCTCTCTGGCTGCCCCCTTTTTATGAGGTCAAAGAGTTTTCCTATGATGTCTTTCTTTTTTAATGTAATTGCAACTAGGTAGGTGTAGAATGGTAGAGAGATGAGCCCATAATAAAAGGCAGGATGCTAATACAAGTAGCTTGTGTAATATAGAAAGCCACTAACAATCCAAGGGATTGGATTGATTAACTAATTATCCTCCCTTTGGAAACCATTTTCTTTTGTCCTTTGAGATCGAATGTGAAGGGCAAAAGAGACTTTTCTCAAAGCATGGGTAGAAAACTGTGTGTTCTAGGTTTGCCATGAAAATAAGTAGAAATACAGGTGGAGACAATTTCTCCTGAATACATAGACCATGAATCCAGATATAATCTGTGCCTGGTCAAGTAAGAAATTTAGCCAAATTAAATGCACAGAATTGCCCATACCCATTAAGGCTCAGCATAGATTTATAAGGAGCAGTTTAGGGGTGATCAGTTCATGATCAATGCCTTGATGCTTGCAAAGAATGTATCAAAATTCTTTGTTTTGTTCCCTACCTTCTGGATCTAGACGTGCATAGTATTTCAATGGGAGGCCACTGGGCAATTCCAGGGCTGGAAATACAAACTCAAGTTATAATGGCAAAAATCACTTACAGATTATTTCCAAGAAAATTATATGGATGCTTCCATATAAAATCGGAAGTTTACTTGGTTAAACTCATTCCAGGGAGTCTTTATCTTGTAACCCAAAATGATCTGGCCACTGCTATTGTACCCTAATCTGCTAGGCATGGAACAAATTCCTACATTCTTCTCCTGGTAGCTGTCTCTTGTATTCTCTGCTTTAAAGAATGCTGTCTATAGGAGCTCCAGCCATCTGCAGGAGGCCCAATAAAACCTCTGTTCTCACAGTCATCTTCAGCCCTTATGCAACAAAAATTCCATAGGCTTTGGCTGCCGAACTCCAAACAGGGCATTATTGTTCCAAGCTCTTCCAGTAATCACTTGCTTTCTTCTTCCTACCAAGAATATCCCACATGGCTCTTTGCACTATTAATCATCTGTGCTTTGTTTTGTTTCTATGCTTTATTCAACATGAGTCATATCCCGTTGGGCCTGTGGTCCCCGTCCTAAATACACTCGCTAGTGTATTCTGCTGGCTGGAAATCTCACTGAGGTTTTTCTTATGAAGCTTGTGGGCCACACTTTCATGAAAGAAATTAATTTTACAAAGTTTGGATGATCTGGAATAGTTCCCCACTAAAGCAATTCTGCTTCAGCACTTTTATTGTGGGGAAGATAACCTGTAGCCCAGGAACTCCCAACTCCAAATGCCATTGCTGGTGGTGAATGTTATGCCAAATCTTCAATCTTAGGTTCTAAAATAGATTCTACATGTTTTAAAAGCAAAACAAATACTAGAATTCCCTTCATAAAACTCAGACTTTACGACACTTCCTCACTTGGATTTAGGATTCCCAAAATACAGCATCTCTCAGCCAGCCACTAAGTTGTTCCTTCTTAAGAAAAATTGATAACAAGAATAATACAACTACAGATTATTTGTTGGATCTGTTGACCCAACAAGATCCACCTGGTCCGTACCCAGATCCAGCAATGATAAAGCAGATGTCTAGAAGATGAGAAAATTCTTTTGAATTTTTTTTTGTGCATAAACAAGAAAGCCTCTGTCCTAAATCTAATCTCACAAAAGAAATTCTTAACAAATGTTTTTATTTGTTAGATTTGCTGGCTTTCTTTTGGGTAATAGGCAATAGGCAAATTTTGGGTAATAGGCAACTTTTGGGTGCCCAAGGGCTCTGCTGAATATTTTGGGAAGAATGATATTTAGAAAATTATGGAGCCATTAAAGTTTGGAGAATAATTTTGTTGAAGTATTGGAAGGGCTTTTTTTTTTAACTATAATCCCCATCTATTTTCCACTTCAAAATGGTGGAAAGTCTTATAATGAAAGAAGTTTTTTGTTGACCACAAAAAGGATCACATCCCTAGGGCCATAGACACCTCAATAGTTTCAGTGACTGAGTACGGACTTAATGGGTTCCTTCCTAGTTGTAGGTCAATCCCATAAGCAGTATATTGTCCTGGATCTCAATAATAACAACAGTAACAACAACAGCAACCTTTTCACTGCAAGTTCCCAGTCTTCCTCCAGCACATGCTAAAGTCAGCACTTTCCGTGCAAAGAGGTTTCTACCTATATCTACATATCAGTCTATGACAGCATCATCCTGTCCTTCTCTGTAAATGTGACAAAGATAGAGATCAGAAGAGTAAATCTGGCATCATTAGAGGCAGAACTGGCACCTGTAATCCCTCCCACAGCTCTTCAGACACATCATGCTACTTTGCATCAACACTTCAATTGAGGAAGACTTAATGAGCACTCTCTTTTAGCCTTTCTTAATTAAACTGGAGAAGGATTCGGTCCTAATCATTTTTCTCTCTGTAACTAACCATTGGCTTTCAAAACATTTCCCACTTGGCAAATAACTGCGTTGGTGTTTCAATATAACAGTCTACCTATTGTCCTGATACTGGTAGTACGATATCTTTGATTTCCAAGCAACTTGATAACAATTGCTTACCCTGTAAATGAGATGCTTATTTGTCTCCTTTCCTTATATGTTTAATAAAGCTGTGTTTCTGCCTGAGGCTGCCCCATGCATAACCCATGGCAACAATTCACTTAAGCAGAGGGAAGAAGAACTATTCTTGCCCAGAAATGGATGTAGCTGCTAAGTAGCTGGCCAAAGGTACTCAATGCCACGGAAGTCAGCTGGTCTCTTGTGACAATTCTGGAACTAGACTGTGAATCTGCTCACTCAACCATCCTTTAAACCTGACAACTGCCTGCCTACAGGCTGTCCCTCTGGTCATGGATAATACTTATATAGGAAATTGAAGAAAGGCTAGCACTGATCAGGGAACAGTTGCCTGTATTATCCTGCTAGTTGGATAAACGTGCTAATTGCTCAAAGAAGCTTCTTTTGACATTTGGAAGTTATTTCAGCAGCAACAGCATCACTAGTATATCCTGAAACATCAAACACATAGAGGCCCATTCCCACTTCACTTTTAACAGGATCAGTCAGGGAGGGAGACTTATTATACAAATCAAAGGCAACTAACCCAAGGGAGTTAGATTTATTCCCTAAACCAATCCAAACCTGTTCAGTATTAAACTAACATCTTCTGGTCAGCTAGGTCATGTGGGAACAAGCAGCCATGGACTTATCTAACCCAAGATTGAAAAGAATAGTAGAGTTACGTAGTTGTACAGAAACTGTAAAGGGACCCTTAATTATTGTGAAGGAGGGAGAGGAACAGAAGTGGGTGGGAGGCAGATAAACATTTCACTACCATAGTTTGTTCCTTAATGCTTGGGTTGTGGGGAGAGAAAAAGAGAAACAAACAGCCTCCATGCTTCAATCACCATGATTTGAGTGTCTGTCCATCTGTTGGCTGGACAGACACTCAATTCAGGAAGTTGAAAGCCATATATCTTAAAATGGTCAAGATTAAGAAACCTGGTTTACCTTATGTTGGTCTATGATTGTAATAAATATTTGATTTGAGTGACTATCAAAAGGAAGGCAAGCCAACCATCCTTGATCAGTAGTGCTGGTACCTGACCGGGAGTGTATAAACTGGAAAAGGAGATGAGTGAGTTATTTGTCTTGTGAGAACAGAGCCAGTGAAGATTACAAGATTGTAGCTATAGTAGGCCAGAAAAAAAAAAGAGATATCAGCACATGCCTGTAATTTTGAAGAGTGTTTCCCCCAAAAAAATAATAATAAATAAATAAGGAGCTTTAGCAAAAGTTTAAAAGCATCTCTTTGAGGATTGTTTTAGGTGAGAAACAGGAAATAGTTGCAGAAGAAAAATTGCTGGAAGAGGGCATGACTGGCTAACTGTCTCATTGTATAGGAGCATTCTTCTTTAAGACATTTTGTTATAGTTTCCCTTTGTTCCTTCAAATTGCAAACTCAAGTTGCTGAGTACCAATGTTTTGGAAATAAACAATAATTTACACGTATTTGGACTCCTTAAAGGCCATAGAAAAAATCAATGTGTAATTTAAAAGAAATTTAGTTATTCTGGACTAACAATTTCCAAAGGTTCTAGTTTTTCCCCACAGAAAATGTAGCTCTTTACTTTTGTGTAATAAAACTTATTTGGGGGGAAAAAAAGTAAAAAAGAGAATGAGCTGAGGATGCTTTGAAATTAAAGAAAAGCTGGTGATATTTCAGGTGCACAGATATTCACTAAGGTTCACTAAGATTTATGGGTTACCACTAGAACTCAGCCTATAGGCCTCTCTAGATTATATCAATAAGGAGGGAAAGTGTGGAGCACTTAAGCAGCCATTGGAGCTCGGCAGCTGTGTGGCCTTAGCAGCAGAACTTCTTTTAGAACAGAAGTATCTGAACCTGATGCCAGGCAATGTGTTGATATGTTTCCTCTCACATTTGTTTCTCTTCTGTGAGCACAGACTATTGATGAGAGGTTGGAATGTCAGAATTCATAACTGGCCTGGGTCCTGTTTCCAAATCCAAGCCCTCAGCCTCAGAGTCCTATCTAAGCAACACTTTCCTAAAAAAACAGATAGCTTCTAGGAAGAAATGGCAACTGCCAAGCCTGTGCCATTCTTCTCTTACTTGAGTGAGGCATTTTTCCCCTCTGTCTTCTGTTTCCATCATATTGGTGCATGGTTGGGAGTTTGCCAGCAAGGCTTATCAATTTATGAGCACATAAGCTCTAATTGGAAGAAGAGCCTCAGCCTACCACTCAGCACTCTGCTGCAAAGGAAAATTAGATGAGCATTAGGAATAGAAACCTCTCTATGTTATTTGTTGCTTGTTTACTCAGGTTAGGTCCCACTCTTCTTTTCACAGAACCTCCATGGCACCAAAAACAGTTTTTTTAAAAAAATATGCAGGTCTCCAAAGAAAGGAGATAATGGTAGTTTAAATATTGTAACATAACGTAACAGAAGGCCAAGACCTTTTTGCCCCTTTTCCAAGGGAGATAAAAATCAGGCATTCAGATGGAAGGAAGGCAGATTCTGATTGAAAGTTAGGGATTTTTTTTCTTATGCTACAAGCAATTCAACCATAGGTTCAGTTAATCAGCATAATAGGCTGTGGGAATATGCCCAGAAAACAGGAAGGAGATCCAAAGCCAGAGCAATGGTCAGACAAGAGATATCTCAACCCACAGAAAGATCGGGGAAGGAGAAAAAAGGAAGCATCTCAAAAGGAAGCCAGCCTATTTCTCTGGAAAGTAAAGGCAAGGAAAGGGAGAAGTGTGGTGCCAGATTTGCAAGGGTTATTCTGAGAAGCAGCAGTCCCAGAAGTACTAGCTTCAACTTTATTATAAGGTTACATTTACACAATATTTCATCCCTTTTCCCCTCACTTTGACAATCCAAGAATCTAGGGAGGGTCCCTCCTGAGATTTGCCACACACCCATTCCTTCAGCTGCTGCTTTGTCTGACTATTGCCTATTCTGACTTTTTTTTTTCCTGTTTCCCAAGGTCATTCTCACATACCATTACAAGTGTTTTCAGACTTGCAAGATTCTGTTACTGAAACCTTACAGTAAAGACAGTACCAGTAGTCATAATTTTGATTTCCTTCCTCAACTAGGCCAATAACTAGAGAAGGGTCCCCCTTGTCTGGATGTGTTCAAATAGAAGCTGAACAGGAATCTGTCGTGGATTTTGCTTGGATTCCTGTTGGAAGTAGGGAAGTTCATTCAGTGAATTCAAGTGAACTCTTCCAACTCTATGACTCTTGCAAGCACTTAGTTCAGGGATGAGAAATAGGTTCTAGGGAATAGGAAGAGATGCTTCTTTGGTTAGCTAGAAAAACACTTGCTTGGTGATTTTTGTGGCACAGTAGCTATAAATAGCTCATTGCTCAGGTATCATGTGGGGAAAAAAACACTGGTCAGTTTCATGGAGAGAAAAAGAATGGGTTTTACATCAGTCTAGGAACAAATGGCTTTGAGGTTATAAAATCCTCACAATGGAGAGAAAGGTCTACTGTCCTATCTTTAACTGTTGATGGACTATACTTCCCATCTTGGGTCCAGTGTGTGTGTGTGTGTGTGTGGGGGGTGTCATTAACCAAGCTTGCTAGAAGGTCTGGGAGTTAGAAACAGTAATGTAGGTTAACAGTTTACTCAACATTTGTCAACATCTCTTTGAAGCCTTTCTGAAATAAGAATTTCTAAGTTTAGAAAATAGATCCTAGAGGTGAATGGTTGAGATAAAGGAGTTGCTTGAAAACAGTTTCTCTCCTGATAGTTGGAGGTTTCTCTCTGATCATGGAACAGGGAATTAATCTATCTTGGGACACTTTCCCAGAAGTACTGGATCACACATTCATTGTGCCAGAAACTGACAGCTCAGAAAAGTGAACCCAAGAGGTCAAGAAGAGCCATATATGAATTAATAATGGGTTTTGAGGGCAGGGGGCACTCTTACCTTGCACATATGAATCACTGTAGCATTCCGCTTACAAAAGATGAATTCAGATAACTCTTTTCTTAAATACTGTTGTACGATCGCTGGAGAGAAGAATTTAAAACATAGCCACCAATCATACTTCCTGATTTTCAGCATGATGTAATTGTTCTTCTTCCACAATAGATTCATTCAACTTACAAGAGTGAAAAAGAGAAGGAAAAGGGACCTAAAATGCCACTGAAGCTGCCAAATTGTGCTAACACTTTTTTTTGGACTTTATTTTTCAAAGGCTGAGTATAATTGTTGTTGTTTTTTTCAAAGAAACAAAATAACATCTATGACATTGCAAACAACCATAGTTCTGAAAATGCTTTGTTGTTGATTTAAATTCACCCTTGCCCCAAATTTTACCAAAATTTATAAAACTAAATTAAGTGCAAATCAGAACAGATCCAATTCCACTATTCTAAAATTCTTCAATCCATGAGATCCCATTATCTCAGTACAATTTTTAGGTGTTCACTCTACCCTTTTGTGAATTACCTTCATTCTACTATTATCATCTTTCTAAATATACTTATCACTTTGTGGGTCTACTTAGGGAGTTTATAAAGATGGTAATTGATACTTGGGTTTCATCCCTTTTTCTTTCTGGGTGACCAACCTTCTCTCCTTCTTGAAGCTGTCTTGCATGTTGGGAATAACATGACAATACACACATATAATTTATCTCTAAAGAAGAGAAAGGCAAATTGATATGAAAGGTCAATCAACTCCTTCAAAATAATGTTAAGAGAGGTCATTTAGGAGATCTTTCTTTTAGCATTAGGGTTCTTTTTGACCATCCTCATGGCTACAAGTTACATTGTTCATGGAAGCATGTTTCTACCCTTTTTCCCCCCCAAAAATTTTTTTCCAAAATTTTTTAAATTTTTTTTATAGTTAATTTAATTTTTAATTTATAAATATATTTAAAAATATGTGGGGGGGGGGGGGGGGGGGGGGGGGTTTTGGTTTTTTTTTTTTTTTTTTTTTTTTGTTATGTTGGTTTTTTTTTTTTTTTTTTTTTTATTTTTTAAGGTTAACCCCCATATCATGGTTTTTCTTTCTTCCTTATTTCCCACAAAAAGAGGGGGGGGAGGAGTCATTCCACCAAAAACACAACCCTTTTTTTTGTTGAAAAAAAAAATTAAGACCCCCTTTTTTTTTTTGAGAAAACAATAGGTTACAGTCCTGACATCAAACAAGTCACAAGCCTTTAAGACTCAGGCCAAGGCAAGCTTATGTTGTTGGTTTGGTGATTTGGTTGCAAACGTTTCATCCTCATTCAAGGAGACATCTTCAGTGTGCTTTGGATTGTCAAACCCGGACAAGCTCAGAGCGTAAACCAACAACATAACTACCAACTCGCAATATTCAAAGACATTTTTGGCAAGCTTCCTTAACTTGATGTAGACTGTAACAAACACCCTCTCTATCAAGTTTGGGAGACCACACTTTTTAATCTACTATAGATAGAGAGTCCCTGCTTGAGAAAGGTTGATCTTCAGGATGGATTATGACAAGGCAAATAGTTATATAATAAGATATAGCTACTGTATATCTTGTAAATTGTTGTTTGTGCTTTCCTCTCCCGGCTTTTGCCTGCCTTTTATCCCATTTTTGTCAGTTTAAAGTGTTGATGTTTGCTGATGTTTAATAAATAAACATCAAGCTCTATATTTGCCAGCTGAACTGAGTGTGGTGTGTGTTTGCTATGATGCGTATGTAGAGATTGATTGGGAGTATGCTGGGTGCAAACTAAGCTGAAAAATACCAGCACTGTAAACCATTGACAATTTCCCCCTTCCTTGCCATTCAAGGAAAGATTATGTCAATAAGTATTTCAGGCTTAAAGCCTTTCAGCTATTCAGATCACCTGAGGTGGAAGTGCTATCATATACTACAAAATTTCCCTATTCTGAGTCTATGCACCTTGCTACAGGTTACCCTCTTCTATTTTCTCCCACCTTTCCCAGCATTGGAACCTTCTCCAGAGAGTTGGGTCTTCACATAATGTTGCTGCACCTAATGCACATAATGTGTAGGATACTCTGAGTCTGGTCGTTTGTGCCTTGAGTGAGAACTTTGGGTTGATTTGTTCTGTTCTATGTGAAGCTATAATTCTACCTTTTCCTGGGTTTCTCCTCCATTGAGGCTGGCAAAAGTAAATTAATGAGTGCTGCTTATTTTTGATATTTTTCTGTAATTATTGTTCCTTCATTTTAAATGGAAGGATGTTGCCATAACTATCTTCTCATCAACTTGCTGAAACAAGTTGCTTGGTGTGATAATCATTATTCTTTCCATTTTATCTGCATTCGAGTCACTTGAGTTCATTTGTATTCAATTCAGTGGTACACGATAAACTACTCCTAAAAATAAAATCCTATGGTATCTCTGGACAACTGAATAACTGGATAGAAGCATTCCTGTCAAACAGACAACAAATGGTCAAAATACCTGTCAATAGTGGTGTTCCCCAAGGCAGTGTTCTAGGACCAACTCTCTTCATACTCTACATAAACGACCTCTGTGATCATATTAAGAGCAATTGCGTTCTCTTCGCTGATGATGTAAAGCTGTTCAATACCACAGACAATACTGCTACCCTACTAAAAGATCTTGACTATGTATCAGAGTGGTCAAACAAATGGCAACTTCAAATCTCAACAAATAAATGCTCTGTCTTACATATTGGCAAAAAAAATCAGAAAATAAAATACAAGCTGAATAGTCAAGATCTTGTTGATGACCCAAGCTCTGTAAAGGACCTTGGAATACTCACCTCTAATGATCTAAGTGCTAGAGCCCACTGCAACTACATAGCCAAAAAGGCATTAAGAGTTGTTAACCTAATCCTACGTAGCTTTTTCTCTGGTAATATAACACTACTAACCAGAGCATACAAAACATTGCTAGACCAATACTCGAATACAGTTCATCAGTCTGGAACCCACACTACGTATCTGATATTAGCACAATTGAGAAAGTCCAGAAATATTTCACAAGAAGAGTTCTCCACTCCTCTACTCGTTGTAGAATACCTTATGCCACCAGACTTGAAATTCTAGAACTAGAAAACCTTGAATTACGCCGTCTTCGGTCTGACTTAAGCATGGTATATAAAATCATACATTGCAATGTCCTACCTGTCAATGAATACTTCAGCTTCAACCATAACAACACAAGAGCACACAATAGATACAAACTCAAAGTAAACCGCACCAAACTTGATTGCAGGAAATACGACTTCAGCAATAGAGTGGTCAATGTCTGGAATACTCTACCCGACTCTGTAGTTTCTTCCCAAACCCCAAAAACTTTAACCTTAGACTGTCTACTATTGACCTCACCCCTTTCCTAAGAGGTCTGTAGGGGGCGTGCATAAGCGTACCAACGTGCCTACTGTCCCTGTCCTATTGTTTCTCTTATTCTTCTTTTATTTTTCTTATATGTACCCATTTCATGTATTCACAACTATGTATACATTTATACTTATTATCTTGTAAACAATTGGCAAATCAAATAAATAAATAAATAAATAAATTCCTAAATATGGCTTATTAGAGCACCAGTCTCATACTTCTAGCCATTATTGTTCAACACATCTGTTGAAAAATTTGGGTTAAACTGTTTTGTTTATAGACAGTTAATAGCATTCAACCAGCATAGTAGATCAGTGTGTGTATGTGTGTATTCTCAATTTGTGGTCTGGGTTAAAACCAAATGTCTACTGGTGGTTTAGGGGTAGCTTTAATTTTGATTTGTTTGTGCAGAACAGCCAAAGTACATTCCAATGCTCCTCAAACTACACAAATGCTAATAAAGCAAACAATTTGTAAGAACTCTCATAGCCAGAATTGGTATGAAATAGTCATCAGTACTGAGACTTCACATTTACACATTCAGAAAAGTTTTCAGAAGTAACCCTCAGGTTCATGTATCATATCTTCATTAACGACTTAGATGAGGGAATAGAAGGGGAACTTACCAAATTTGAAGGTGATACTAAGCTGGCAGGAATAGCTAAGATAGCCAAGAAGATAGGCTCAAGATCCAGATGGATCTTGACAGACTAGAACACTGGGCCGTATCTAACAAAATGAAATTCAATGTAGAGAAAAGTAAAGTCCTACACTTAGGCAAGAAAAACCAAAAGTACACATATAGACTGGGTGAAACCAGGCTCAATAGCAGTAACTGTGAGAGGGATCTTGGAGTCTTAGTTAAATATGAGCCAGCAGTGTGCAGCCACAGTCAAAAAAGCTAATGCAATCATAAGTTGTATTAACAGAGGGATACAATCAAGATCAAGGGAAGTACTAATACCACTCTATAAAGCCTTAGTAAGACCACACCTAGAGTACTGCATCCAGTTTTGGTCACCACATTATAAAAAAGATGTTGAGATTCTAGAAAAAGTACAGAGAAGAGCAATCAGGATGATTGGGTGACTAGAGGTTAAAACATACGATGAACTGTTGCAGGAACTGGGCTTGGCTAGTCTAGTGAAGAGAAGGACCAGGGGAGACATGATGGCAGTCTTCCAATATTTGAGGGGCTGCCACAGGGAGGAAGGGATCAAGCAATTTTCTAAAGCACCTGTTGGCCGGACAAGGAATAATGGATGGAAACTAAACAAGGAGAGATTTAACCTGGAAATAAGGAGAAACTTTCTGACAATGAGAACAATCAACCAATGGAACAGCTTGCCCTTGGAAGTTGTGGGAGACTTTCAAGAAGAGATTGGACTGCCATTTGTCAGAAATGGTGTAGGGTCTCCCGCTTGGGTGTGGGGTTGGACTAGATGACCTACAAGGTCCTTTCCAACTCTGATTATCTGTTATCTGTTATCTGTAGCCTCTGTGTAAAGCTAGGGTCTTCAAACTTGGCAAGTTTGAGACTTGTGGACTTCAACTCCCAGAATTCCTGAGCTAACAAGACTGGAGGAGGAATTCTGGGAGTTGAAGTCCACAAGTCTTAAACTTGCCAAGTTTGAAGGGCCCTGGTGTAAAGTAACTGAGCAGCATCCTCCTAGCTTATCTGTTTCAGATTGGGTAGTTGCCTGTATGAAAATAAGGGTATAGATTTCGATATTTTGGTTGTCGTTAATGGGAAGCAAAGAAATGTTGAATATGGTACTAGCAATAGCACATAGATTTATATATTGCTACGTAATGCTTTACAACACTTCCTATGCAGTTTAAAGAATCAGCATATTGCCCCCAATCTGGGTCCTCATTTTACTGACTTCAGAAAGATGGAAGTCTGAGTCAACCTTGAGCTGGTCAGGATCAAACTCGTGGCAGTAAGCAAAGTCAGACTGCAATGCTGCATTCCAATCACTGTGCCACCATATGTGTTTAAGCTTTGGGGTGATATAGTAAAGTGGCTTGCTTTGTAGAAGAGCTGCCTCCTATCTTCTTAGTGATCTGAACTGGGCCCCTGCTTGTAATTTCCAGGTACATCATATCACAGTCTAGCCATCACGTCTGTTGGTCTTCTGCTTCCATCATTCCTAGCGAGCCAGGTCTCATTTGTAGGAATTATGGAAGTCATGCCAATAGGAATCTAGAAAACATTAGCTTGGGGTAGGAAAGACTTGTCTTTTCCCTGCTTGCTCCAAATATTCCAGTGATGGGATTCAAATTTTTTTACTACTGGTTCTGGTGGCGTGGCTGGGTGGGTGTGGCAAGGGAAGGATACTGTAAAATCTCCAGTCAGAGGTGGTTGGTTCTCTGAACTACTCAAAATTTCCGCTACCGGTTTTCCAGAACTGGTCAGAACTTGCTGAATACCACCTCTGAAATATTCATTTTGAATGTGTTCTTTCTTACTATTGTCTTGTTTCTACTATTCTTGTTATGTCTCATCCTAATAGGTACTTGAAACCAAGATTGAAAAAAACAACATCATTAAATAGGATCTCTGTTTTCTAAGCTGAAGCAAAACAACATACTCACAGAGAATTGTTCTCTTGACTTTTATACTGGACATTTGAAGAGTCATCACATCTCCCTACATTATCCTCTCTTATTACAATCACTTCCCATTTAGAACAGACATAATCCTTTTCTATTTCTTCTCTAAGCTGTGATTACTTCCAAACCAGATGCTTCTCAGCTCCTGCCAGCCTTCCTTTCACCTTCAGATTAACAGCTGCTCTGCCTTCTTTTTAATTTAAGTGCTGGTAGTTTGGTTCTGTTTTGGTTCAGGTAGAGCCCACCCCTCTTGTACAGGTCCAGCTTTTTGCAAAATGTTTTCAATGCCTAATAAACAGGATGTTCTCCTCTTGGCACCAATATTTCTCCCACACACTGAGACATTTTAACTCTGCCTGCCTAGCTGGCCATGTGGATGGAACAGGTAGCATTTATTTATTTATTTAGCGTATGGCACGTGTTAGCCAGGGATCACTGAGGTGGCTGGCTGCCTCTGTGAAAGGAATTTTTTAAGGTAGTGTTTACCCCCGGGATGCCTGAATGCCAATAGGCATTCAGGGGAGGCTCCTTTTTTGTCCCTATGTGGTTTATTCACTCACGGAAATTGAACCGCTGAGCTTCCGACCTCGGTGGTGCACAGGCCCAGCATCTTAGCATGTGAGCCACTGCAATTCCCTATGCAAATAGTGTGTGACATCTACAAGCTTCACAACAGACAGGCAAGTCACCATGCGATTAGCATGCCCAGCAGATACTCAGATATCTGCATTCTTAATTATTGAATCACTTATACCCAGAAGCCCTGCTTCCCCAGGATAAGAATCCTCAGTGTGAGAGGAAGTTCTGAGGAAGAATTTCTCTTTTCTTCAGTCTGACATTCTCCTTCCCCAGGAACCTCATTTTCTGCAACAGCCACGGATCTGTCTCCCTGCAACGAGGACTGTGCCATGAAGTCTCTGAAAACATCTGTTTTCTCTCTGTCTGTCCTACATATTCTAGTAGAACTACCTTGGCCTCAAAGGATCAGAGTTGTCCCCTGGGTGCCAGGAGCTCCTTGCAACATGCACACAACTACAATTTCTGTCCAGAAACCAGATGTATGGGTCAATCGATCTGGAGGGCACTTTATATTTACCTGCAACCATTTCTCATTGGTGTCCAAATAATTCAGCAGTACTTTCTCACGTGTTAGCTCAGTAGAACTGGGAGAAGACATCCAGCATTCAAGCAGCAACATGTCAATGTCATCATTTCATGTTGTGTCACAGCAGAATATAGATTCTTACTAATGTTGGCAGATACTATAGGGAAGGCTCCTTTCCTCCTCAGATTAGTTTCTCCAAAAACAACAGGCCAGAATTTAATCAATATAAAGGCAGGCACAATTCTCACTTAAAGCTATCCCATGGGTGGAGAACCTGCCACCCACAAAATGGTGCTGAGCCTCAATATCCAGCATGCCTTGCAGGCATGTTCATGGCAAAAAAAGGGCTCCTGAGATTCATAACACAGCAATATCTCAACCCGATAGATGATAATGCTGTGCCATGTTACTGTGACCAGCTCTTAATCTATCAGAGTTATCTAAACAGAATTAAAATGTGGAATTCAAATGTGAAGCTACTAGAGTTTCCCATACTTTTAATACTGTTCTGAAGCATAGGCAGGTTTTCAACTATTTGCCATCATATTGGCCATAAAGCAACAAAAATAAGCTAAAGCCGAAGGCTGAACCAAATAGGAAAAAGAGGATAAGATGTTTTTATTAAATGTTTGTTCATATAGAAGCATACATTGGTTTCCATGTGGATGGCTAGGAAAGCAACAATTTTCAGAATTGTCTCTTCATTAGGATTAGCGGCTCAGTGCCTTTTGGGGAACAACTGTTAGCCAAAAGGAGACAACTGTGTTCGTTTGTGCAAATGAAGGGTATTCTTGCACTTTTAAAGATGAGGCTGTTATCTGGCCCATTTGACATGAAAACAGGTAGGTGAGAAATGTTTAAACCAGATAACCTCCAAATGTAAATTCCAGAATTCCCAGCCAGTTTAGGAATACTTGCTCTTTTTTTAAAAAAAAAATATTAAATGGCAAGTTTGAGTGAAATGTGAATGATAAATTTTATGAAGGAGCAAGTCTCCTTTGGAGGTATTAAGATGCTACTAATGCTATTTCAAAACCAAGATACCAAAAACATACAGGTGAAACTCGAAAAATTAGAATATCGTGCAAAAGTTCATTCATTTCACTAATGCAACTTAAAAGGTGAACTTAATATATGAGATAGACTCATTACATGCAAAGCAAGATAGTTCAAGCTGTGATTTGTCATAATTGTGATGATTATGGCTTACAGCTCATGAAAACCCCAAATCCACAATCTCAGAAAATTAGAATATTGTGAAAAGGTTTGATATTCTAGGCTCAAAGTGTCCCACTCTAATCAGCTAATTAAGCCATAACACCTGCAAAGGGTTCCTGAGCCTTTAAATGGTCTCTGTCTGGTTCAATAGGAATCACAATTATGGGAAAGACTGCTGACCTGACAGTTGTGCAGAAAACCATCAATGACACTCTCCATAAGGAGGGAAAGCCTCAAAAGGTAATTGCAAATGAAGTTGGATGTTCCCAAAGTGCTGTATCAAAGCACATTAATAGAAAGTTATGTGGAAGGGAAAAGTGTGGAAGAAAAAGGTGCACAAGCAGCAGGGATGACCGCAGCCTGGAGAGGATTGTCAGGAAAAGGCCATTCAAAAGTGTTGGGGACTTTCACAAGAAGTGGACTGAGGCTGGAGTCAGGGCATCAAGTGCCACCACACACAGACGGATCCTGGACATGGGCTTCAAATGTCGTATTCCTCTTGTCAAGCTGCTCCTGAACAACAAACAACGTCAGAAGCATCTTACCTGGGCTAAAGAAAAACAGAACTGGTCTGTTGCTCAGTGGTCCAAAGTCCTCTTTTCTGATGAGAGCAACTTTTGCAACTCATTTGGAAACCAAGGACCCAGAGTCTGGAGGAAGAATGGAGAGGCACACACTGCAAGATGCCTGAAGTCCAGTGTGAAGTTTCCACAGTCTGTGTTGATTTGGGGAGCCATGTCATCTGCTGGTTTTGGTCCACTGTGCTTCATTAAGTCCAGGGTCAACGCAGCCATCTACCAGGAGATTTTGGAACACTTCATGCTTCCTTCCGCAGACGAGCTTTATGGGAAAGCTGGCTTCATTTTCCAGCAGGACTTGGCAACTGCCCACACTGCCAAAAGCACAAAAACCTGGTTCAATGACCGTGGGATTACTACGCTTGATTGGACAGCAAACTCGCCTGACCTGAACCCCATAGAGAATCTATAGAGCATTGCCAAGAGAAAGATGAAAGACATGAGACCGAACAATGCAGAAGAGCTGAAGGCTGCTATTGAAGCATCCTGGTCTTCCATAACACCTCAGCAGTGCCACAGGCTGATAGCTTCCATGTCACGCCGCATTGAGGCAGTAATTGCTGCAAAAGGGGCCCAAACCAAGGAGTACATATGCATGCTTATACTTTTCAGAGGTCCGATATTGTTCTATGTACAATCCTTATTTTATTGATTGCATATAATATTCTACTTTTCTGAGATTGTGGATTTGGGGTTTTCATGAGCTGTAAGCCATCATCATCACAATTATGACAAATCATGGCTTGAACTATCTTGCTTTGCATGTAATGAGTCTATCTCCTATATTAGTTTCACCTTTTAAGTTGCATTACTGAAATAAATGAACTTTTGCATGATAGTCTAATTTTTCGAGTTTTACCTGTACATCTATCTGGACCCGTGATATTTTTGAGAGAGGGAAGTGAAATGTATATCATTTATTTTTCATTTGGATTCACTGATTGATTCAGGCATGTGTGTGGTTTTAATCATCTTGTTCATGTTTTCTTTGTTACCATTTTTTGTATTTTGCATTTTGTATTTTTTGATGATGTTTGCCACCTTAAGGATATTGTTATGAATGAAAATCTGAATTGTAAACTGAATAAATAACTCATGCATAATCCTTGAAGCTTCTTTTATTTTAATTGTTTGTGAAAAGAGAATTTTCTTGCCAATTACTTGTGTTACGCTCAGACACAAGAGTATAATTT
This sequence comes from Notechis scutatus, assembly GCF_049901735.1. Lineage (NCBI taxonomy): Eukaryota > Metazoa > Chordata > Lepidosauria > Squamata > Elapidae > Notechis > Notechis scutatus. The sequence continues at coordinate 62,753,401 of NC_142010.1, forward strand.
CAGCCACCCGTGCCTTGCCCCAAACATAATCCAGAGAGGCTTCTGATATGTTTTTTTTTTCTCAAGGTTGTCAACACTGGATTATTCCACACTATTCCATTTTATGTTTTTAAAGGGAAAAAATTTCTCACATTCCTTTAGTGTATAGTTTCAAAGTATGTAATGGAAATACCCTGCTATGCTCCTTAAAGGAACGTTGGGTGTCCTGTTTTTTGCTGAAGAATATCCTATGATATGATGTTTATTTGGTTTCCTGTTGGCTTCAATTAATCCCAACAGAAGAGATTAGCTGGAATCTCTTCCAACTGGACTTCTTCCAATAGGAAGCATTGGGCAGCAAGAAAAGCTACAGAGTGATGAAGAACAATATCAACACCAACAAAATAGATGATGAGGATGCAACAACCTCCAAGCAACAATGCAATAAGCTCAGGAATACAAACTGCCAAAATGATTTTTAATGAACATTTTAAATCTTCTTAAGAATGGGACACAACATTCCGGAAATAGGACAACAGAATATAGGCACAGTATTAAAATGAATAAAGCAACTTAAGTATAAATAGAACATCTATTCATAAGTTAATGTCAAGTTACCTACTCATTACAGAGAACCTTCACAAATTCCCATTACTAGTTTTTTTTTCCCCATAGGCCTAAAGCATGGACTCGTTTGGACCACAACTCCCATCACCCCAGCTTGAGGATGTGGTCCAGTTCATTCAGAGGGCACCAGGTTGGAAACCCCACTTTACAGAATATTAGACAACTTATGATGTGTTGGATCATCAGTTCAGAGATCTTTCTTTACTTAAACAGAGAAATAGATGACAATGGGTGGGCAAAAAAAGTAATAGGAACAGGGATGACTTCCAATTTCCTGCTGGCATCCCAATGACACTCTTTGTATGAAATTGGAAGGAGCATTCAATATTACAATTATGTGACCATGATTGACTACAATAGTATAGCAGAAGCACTGAAGCAGCCATAACTTTGCCAAATTTCAATCCCACAGGAACCATGAGTCCCAGTTTTCAGACATATTCTCTAAGTTAGCCCATTTGAGCTATGCTGATTCAAAAATTGCTGCCCTGTGGTGCCCCATTTCTCCCATCAAAGGTTGCAAACAATCAAACGACATGAGAGTTTTAGTCATATATGGATAGGGTTTTTCTATCCACTCTATCACTTTTCTGTGTTACTCAACCATAGAGGGAGAGAAGAGGCTACAAAAAGCGAAGCTCTGATGATCTCATTGCTGACATGTTTTGTTCCATGGCTTGTTTTAACTTGTGAAGAATTTCCCCCAGGCTCCTACCCGTGAGGACAAACATAAACACAAAGAATGAGGGGTGTTCTGACGTTCACACATGGTGTATTCATATGGAATAAGGTGTGGCAGCACATAGGACAAATTCAGAGAAGCCTCTGGTAATACTAGTCAGATGAGTTGTAGTGAACACATTTGAAAGTTCATTGATTTCCATTCACTCATTACCCAACGGAAGACAGTATTCATGAAGCAATGAAGGATGAAAGAGCTGAATGGCACCAGAGTGTCCTGAAAAGATAGGAAAGGAAATTAGAACAAAAGCAATAAACATAGCCAAGTTTTCATGAGGTAATTACTCACAGTTTACATGTGAAATTCTTACAAAAGAAAACCACCTTTTGCAAACCAAGCTTGCATATAGGTGCCATTTCTATCCCCCCCAAAAAAAAAAAACTTGTAACAACACAAGCTGCCTATGTCAGATTCATTGATCTTGCTGAAACAAATAGTCCTGTCTAAGGCTCCTATTGTTACAATGGTAATGTAGCCATATTCTTGTACACTCCATCCCAAAGCAATTAGGAAAAAAGACATAGAATGTAACAGTAAAAAAGGGTGAGAAAATATATCGCAGTGTTTGCTTCCATTCATTTCTATGATGGTGGTGGCAGGCCATACATCAATTACAATACTATAGATGACACAGTTAATATCAAAAGGAATGTTCCAGAAGAAGAGTATGGAAATAATTCATAATAATTGTTTTCTCTTCTTAAATACTCAGATGAGAATATATTGAGCCATCACCCGTCCAAAATGCAACGTTGACATAGGCCTTTCTGGCTATTTGTCCATTGTAAAAGAAATGCTATTATTATTTCATATTACTCAAGTTAAAAAAACTTCATATGCTACTATATGAAATAGAAGCAGAGAATTAAAGTTCAGAAGCAATGCCAGAGTCATTAAAAGACTCAGGAAGCAAAGTTCAGCAAGCCAAGAGCAATCAAGTTCACAAGATAGTATGTTTGATAGAATTTGTTCCAGCACTGGCTGCTAGGAACTAAAGGCTTAGAAAGCCAGAGGTTCAAAAACAAAACAAAAAAAAACCTATCTAGGCCAGAGATGAAGTTGTCAGGTCATTTAGAAGAAATTTATCTTGGCAGGTAGGATCCTCCTTGAAAGGAAACATTTACTCATGACTGAACCTGCTCCTTAGTTAAGTGCTATATCTCTGGGCTGAAACTTAATCATCTCTCTAGGGTTTGGTAGTACTTTAACCTCTCCTTTCGTATCAGATGCTTGGTGGATCAGACACAACTTTGGACAAGGAGTCTTCCAGAAATCACATGAAAGCAGCAGGGAGGTGGAATTGCACGTTGTAGAGATATAAATGAATGTCTTGCACAACCATTGGAGGTCTTAAAACTGGGACTTGCAGAATCAGTGCAGCAAAGCTAAAGTATTTCTGGGATTTATTATGAGCAGGGATCTTTATAAGCCTGAACTGAAAATGGAAAGCAATTTTCAAAAAACTTTGAAGAACATCTATGGTTCTTCCAAGGAGAAACAAATCCCTTCAATGTTCAGTGTCTATATTAGGAGGAAAGTAAGGTATATATTAATTTTGCAAAAGCTGAAACACCAACATAGCCACTGTTGCTTGAAGCAAGCATGAATATGTGCCACTCCATTATTTAGGCACTATTGTTTAATTAAACCATTATGCATATATTAAAGTCCCATATTTTTTTGGTAGAATATAATTTTAAAAAGCATTGTTCCACATAATAATATGTGTTTATTAGCCTCTTTTCCAGGAAAATGAAACATTTATTTTAAACATCTATCCAGGAACCAATATGTTGATGCCTTGTCTCTGAATCTTCAAATCAGTTGTCACTGAATCTGGTTGTCGCATTCCGAGTAATGCACTCATTGAAAGCAGAACTCCAAGGCAGGTAAATTCCTCAAGGAATGTGCTTATTGGATACATCATATCAGCACAGCCAGTGAAAACCAACTCTGAAAGATCCCCCGGTTTTCATCTAATTAAAAGAGCCCCCTCCCAGATGTCACAGGTCACATTGTCCAATGAAAGTAGCTGGCAGACTGCTTGGTCACTCCTCCTCCTTTCACAGACACCTGTTAAGATGACTTTGGTTCCCACTGGAAAACTTTTTGTTTTGGCGGTTAGCTTGTCTATCTACTTCCTCCCTCCCTTCTCCCTCTCACAGCTCATGGCAACCATGAGGCAGCAAAAGATGGTTTCAGCCAGGTTCGCTTCAGAGTTGACACTGGTTGGATTTTTCTGCTTCACAAAAAGAGGAATGATGCTATTTTAAGGATGCTGGAATGAACAAGAACTTCCTTCCTTAATAATGAACAAAATGAGCATCCATCCAAAGTGAACCAATATAGCATACATTCAGTTGTATTGTGATAGCTGCCTATTGTGACAGAGATAGGTTATGGGATGGAGTGTGGCATGCCTAACATGATTCAAGAGTCCTAGAAATACTTAAATAAAGCTTTGTGTGGAAAAGAAGGCACCCAGATATGAAAAGCAACCACAGATTATCCCTGGATCAAGAGTTAAATCAAGCAAGAAGCAATCTTACCCAAGGTACCTCTTGCTTGGTTGCACCATTTCATAAGGCAGGTGGAGTCTGAAAACAGAGTTATGGGATTGTCAGCATTCAGAGTTTTGAAGGCAAAGGAGATTAATCATCATGGCAAGCATAGAATGATGGGAAGTTGTGAGTAATTTATTCTCTTTTATTTTTGTGAAGTGGATAGAGATGTATGTTTATACACAAATATGATGGGACAAGAGGATGCACTTAGTTATTGGCTAGCAAATGAGCATTGATTGGATGATAGTTATTTGTGCTTAGCTGCTGGCAGAAAGAGCAAACATGGGTTAGCTGACAGTTCTGTTCCAATTCTAAGAATACACAAACATGTAAATATGCTGTTCCCAAAGACATTTTGTGTTCAAATAGATCAGGAAATAGTCAAAACAGCTAAGGTGAACTTCAGGTGCATTTTCAAGTGGATCCAGAAAGGTTGAGAGACTGGCTGTTTGGAAATGACTGAAATAAAATCAAACTTACACTAGAATAAGTAAAAGATTGTTATCTTTAAGCAAGGAATAGAATAGAATGGACTAGAATGGAATGGACTGGACTGGAATGGAATGGAATGGAATGGAATGGAATGGAATAGAATAGAATAGAATAGAATAGAATAGAATAGAATAGAATAGAATAGAATAGAATAGAATAGAATAGAATAGAACAGAACAGAATAGAATAGAATGCATGGGGGGCATGCACATGTTGCATTTTGAGGATGTGGCACACGCGCTTTGGCACTTGGTGCTGAAAAGATTAGCCATCACTCATCTAGAGAAAATAAGAACTAAGGGTGATATGATACAGTGTTCCAGTATTTGAGGGGCTGCCACAAAGAAGAGGGGATCAACTTATTTTCCAAAGCACCCAGAGGGTAGGTGCAAGAAACAACAGATGGAAACTAATCAAGCAGAGAAGCAATCTGGAATTGGGGAGAGACTTTCTAATAGTAAGAACAATTAACCAGTGGAACAGCTTGCCTTCAGAGGTTGTGGATGCCTCATCACTGAGGGTTTTTAAGAAGAGACTGGACAGCGATTCCTGCTTGAGCAAGGGGTTGGACTAGAACAGCGGTCGCCAACCGGTGGGTCGTGGCCCACTGGTGGTCTGCAAGAAAATTTTGGTGGTCCACAGAGAAATGTCACCCCCAGAGAACACCCCCCAAAGCAATTAATACAGGCTGCACAGAAACACAAGGCTGTGCTGCCCACATGGCCTGCCCACTCACTCCTTACCTGGCAAACTTGCCTGCTAAGTTGCTATTTTCCCTTTTTCTGACCATCAGCTGTTCTGCTGTGCCAGGAGATTTAGATTAGCTAGAAAGCAGGAAATCATTGGATTTCTTGCTTTCTAGCTAATCTTCAGATCTTCCGCTCTGCTTTTAAGCAGAGCCGAACCTTCCTTAGGAGTGAAGCAGTGCAGACTCAGCTAGCCGATGGCAGAAACACAGATCTCTGAATGAATCTGTGATTCTGTGAGCAACTCAATCTGCCTGCCTGCTTTACCTGATTTTGGGTAAAAGTTGTTCTTTTTATTAAAAAAATTCAATATTTACATACATGGTGTGTTGTGAGTTAATTTGCTAGCAAATTTTATGGATATGCTTGCAAGCAAATTTTATGTGACAGGTTCAGGTAGCTCATATCACAGATCTCTGAATGACTCTGTGATTCTGTGAGCAACTCAATCTGCCTGCCTGCTTTGCCTGATTTTGGGTAAAAGTTGCTCTTTTTTATAAAAAATTCAATATTTATATAAATATTTATAATGTTTACATATAAGCCTTGCCCAGCCAGTCACATAACCACCAAGCTACAGCCACAAATTAGATCATGCCCACAGAACCAATTGTTAAAAATTTGAATCCCACCCTGCCTCTGTGTGTTTGTGTGTGTGTGTGTGTGTGTGTGTGTGTGTGTGTGTGTGTGTGTGTGAGAGAGAGAGAAAGAGGGCGGGAGGGAGGGAGGGCAGGAGGGAGAAAGAGAGGTTAGATCAGATCTCTCTCTCTCTCCCACCAATGTCAGCAAGCCCCCGTCAGTCAAAATTCATATTAGTGGTCCCCGGGATTTAAAATTATGAGCTTGGTGATCCCTGAGGTCCAAAAGGTTGGCGACCCCTGAACTAGAAGCCCTCCAAGGTCCCTTCCAATTCTACTCTACTCTATTCTAATTATATACTCCTAAAGGTCAAAGATATAAAAAGACATTGAAAGATCCAGGGATATCAACTGGGACTTGCACATTCTGTTTCTCTCCTAATACGGATCATCCATCAGGTTGAACCAATTCACCTTTATACCAACTTCTTTTCTAGTTCAAGACTGCAAATGATCTGAACAATCCATTTCCTCTATTATTACAATTTTCTCAAACAAGTTTGCTAAATTTGAAACATTAACTACCAGCTTACACTTCTTAAAAAATATGTGGATTTTGAGATGGCTCAGTATAGTCTTGCCATCACTCGCTTTAGCCCTGGGGGAAAAAAACTCAGCAAAAAGATAAGTATTTTTATTCATCTGAGAAATAATTAGCGGGACAAGAGCCTTAAAGGCTCTTCTGAGTCAAGCTGAGGAAAGATCTGATATACAGTACAAGAAGCAGTAGATACAGATCTGAAAACCTTATTCATTTCCTTAGGAGAGAAACACTATAACTGGCTCACATATATTATTAGATTATAAGATGGACACCTTAAGTACAGTGTTGTCAAATATGGCATCAAGCTTAGAGGAGTTTGATTTTATAAGACTACTCCCAAATGGTAGTTGAGAGTTGTGATTCCACACCACCATAGAACTCTCTTCCAATGATATCTAAGAAAGGAATCTTCCATGCTAAGCAAAAGAAGCATTCTACATTTATCTGGTCTTTGGGATGCCAAAGAGCCCTTTGGCATTTTGTATTTGATAAAACTTAAATTGTAATTGTGAGATAGTAGTCAGATAAGCAAACCTCTTGAAACAATTAAATCCAGGCTTACATGAAAGCAATGTCTGAATGGGATTTATGATCTATCAGGTGGCCAATCTAAGTTTGTTTTCCATGGTGGTGATGTGAAATTACAGCATAGAAAAGAATTTGGGAGTGTGGCTTTTGTGCCTCACATATGAAGAATTTGTTCGTTGCTGTAAACCAAAAAATCAAGTTGCAACAAATCCCTTCTTCTTCTTTGTTGTTGTTATCTGCTGGAAAAAAGCTACTGGTAAATAATATTCTGCCATCAACTAAAAGTCTGAAAGCCAGGTGGGGGAGGAGGTTGTGAATATAGCTTCTCCATATATGCTGTCTTTTGTTTTCTGAACAGCAGCAATGCAAAGTACAATTGATGGGAAGGGGATGCTTTACTTTGCAGAGGTCAAAATGTTCTTGCCTTTGTGCGAAATATTTTTGGTGAATTGTACTTGCAAAAACCTTCTACTTATCTCTCTCGTTCTTTTGCTTGATATTTCTTTGCTTAGATGACTTCCTTAGCTGGGTTGCCATATAGAAGCCACCACAGGCTTCTTGTTTTGCTCGGATTTGTTGCTGCTATAGCCTTTCTGAGGAAGAAGAGAAATTAACTGCATGGTGTCACCAAAATAATTTATTGAAATTCCTGTCCAGCTTTGTCTTGGGTGGAGACTATAGGAAGACTATAATGAATTATAATGGTAGACACACCAACATCAGATGAGATGAGATGAGATGAGATCCAGAATGCACTGCAGCTATTCTTAGCTTTGATAAGTTGCAATTAATTAAAGTTTCCCTCAACGGACATACAGTCTAGGACATTTGAACAAGATAATTAGCTCTCAGATTTTAATAAATTGCTTAGTGATTTCTCCAAGTTATTATTTTGTTCAACTCTGTCAAATGAAGGATGAGTAATAAAGAATTCTTCTGAGCATAACACTTTTAAAAATAATATTAAAAGTTTCTGGTTTATTAATAACAAGAGGCCACCACCCTGATGTACAAAATGATAACTAGCTTCTGTTGGCGTACTCCAATTGCTCTGATTCAGCCCAAGACTGCAGACATGTTTGAACTAATTTTTTTCAGAGTAGAATTAACAAAGCAATGCAATGAATAATAGGTCTTTTAAGATCCAGACACGTTAGGAATTTTTAACTGAATGCCTCTGAATGCATCTATAGAATTTTCTCTATCTCATATTTTATGTGAGAACCTAAATAGCATTTAACTGATCAATATAGTTCTTCAAGAAGATTCTCCAAACCATGGCAGTTTTCAGAATAACATGATTATTTTAACTATTGCGATTATCTGTGAATTCTTATTATAATGGCAACCTCGGCAAACAATACACAATCCCAAGGTTAGAAGGAGAGAGGAACAATCATAGTATCAGGAATATTTTTCACTGATTAATTTTACTAAGTATAATTCCTCTGTTTACCTAGTACATTACAAATAAAATTGCTTTAAAACATTATTACAATAACTACTTTTGTTTCAATCACTTTTGTGTTCCATTATACAGTATATTTCTTTACGATAGTTTATAAAGTGCTACTGCTTAAGAGTTTCAGCTAACCAGCATTTTTCCAGGGTACTCCACTACAGAATATCCAATTAAGAGTTGTTAACCTAATCCTACGTAGCTTCTTTTCTGGTAATATCACACTACTAACTAGAGCATACAAAACATTTGCTAGACCAATACTCGAATACAGCTCATCAGTCTGGAACCCACATTACGTATCTGATATTAGCACAGTTGAGAAAGTCCAGAAAGGACTTTCATAAGAAGAGTTCTCCACTCCTCTACTCGTTGTAGAATACCTTATGCCACCAGACTTGAAATTCTAGACCTAGAAAACCTTGAATTACGCCGTCTTTGGTCTGATCTAAGTATGGTATATAAAATCATACATTGCAATGACTTACCTGTCAATGAATACTTCAGCTTCAACCATAACAACAAAAGAGCACACAATAGATACAAACTCAAGATACCGCACCAAACTTGATTGCAGGAAATACGACTTCAGCAACAGAGTGGTCAATGTCTACCTGACTCTGTGGTTTCTTCCCCAAACCCCAAAAACTTTAACCTTAGACTGTCTACTATTGACCTCACCCCTTTCCTAAGAGGTCTGTAGGGGCTGTGCATAAGCACACCAATGTGCCTACTGTCCCTGTCCTATTTTTTCTTTTATTTTTTTTATATGTACCCATTTCATGTATTCATAACTATATACAGTATATACTTATACCTATTATCTTGTAAGCAATTGACAAATCAAAATAAATAAAACAAAAATAAAAAATAGAGTAGAGAACAGCTTTCAAAAGTGTACATTGTTAAAGAAATTTAAGTATCATTGTAGCAAACAAAAAGCAGACATTTTATATTATGGGGAAAATTAACTCATTTGAATATAACTACCACACAGGTGTAATGTTTAGAACTGCCTATGAGAAAATTCATTTGTATTTGTTGCAGTTTTAAGGATGGAACAAGCCAAAGAAAAACACCGGCCAACTTTTGATGGGAAAACTACTTTTATTATAAAAAATAAAGTTATCAGATCAAATACTTCGATATTCTATTTACAGTGAAACAACATACACTTTCTTAATTGTATGTGTTATTTTTCTATCTCCTGCCATATTGTTTCTTACGTAGTTCTTACCTTCATACTAACCACCTAAATTCCTAGGGTTCTATTTCTAGATATCTTATTTCTATTGTCTTCTCTTATTTCTACTTTTTTATTTCTACTTAAGAGAGAAGTAGCCTATTTGATTTGTAGATCTTGTCTTTTATTTCTCCTCCACCGTTATTCTTTGGTTTTATATTTAGACAATTCCTTTTCTCCCTTTCCTTTCTTTCTTTCCTAGCTATCCAGATCTCATAGCAACCTATTGGGCTCTAATTAAGGACTTAGCTGTCCTTGCCAATCTGCCAACTATATCATAGAGGAGAAATCAGCCTTGGCCTCCATTACACCAGTCCTAATTTCTGCCACACAGTCCTGTCACCCATTCTTCCTTGTGCTGTTTTGCTGAGGGCTATCATTGGGATCTTTGTGAATCCTGGCTCATATTTGTTGCTTTGAATGCAGCAGTTGTTCTGCTGCTTCAAGTTGCTTGTAGGTTGGAAGGAAGGAAGGAAGGAAGGAAGGAAGGAAGGAAGGAAGGAAGGAAGGAAGGAAGGAAGGAAGGAAGGAAGGAAGGAAGGAAGGAAGGAAGGAAGGAAGGAAACTGCCAATGCTCAGAAAATTCATGGGTCCCTATTGCCTAGTTCACCCTCACCCTACAGGCTGCCCTGGATGCCACTGATTGCTTTCTGCACCCTATATGGTTCCTTTTTTTGAAATTTAGCTGATCTCCACTTGCTACTCTTCAACTGACAATACCACTCTCAGTCACCTGATCTTCTCACTTCTCTACTCCAATCATCAGTTTTCTGTCATTAGTCAACAACGGCATTTTGAATGGCTGATTTCTTTCCTGGGATCATCTTTCACCCAAGACAAGATCACCCTCCATTCTTATGGCTTTGGCTTTCCTAGGTGATTAAGCAGGTAGAAAATGATCCGATCTATTGATTGTTATTGCTTACCATAGTTTAGGATTTTACTGGTTTTTACTTTATTTTTCCTTGTATTGGGGTTTTCTTTTTGTAAAATGTCAAAAGCCTCTGGTGTAGGCTGATTTATAAATCTTATAAAGAAATAATGCGTACATACATGCATGTATTCTTCAGCATTTTTGATTGCCTTCCATCATTCAACTCAACAGTGACTGCGCCAATATTATTTATTTATTTATTATTTTTAAAAAATGTTAAAACAATAAAACGATATAGCCTTCAGCCTGCCAGCAAACAGCAACTACCTCTCAAAAATAAAAAAAAACCACAACTTTATTGAAAAGTGTTGTGTACTTTGGCTTATCTTCAACAAAGGTAAGTGTATACATGTGGAATGAGCTGGATGTGTGAAAGGGAGGTGCAGGCAGCTTTGCTGCTTCAATTATCATTTTGCAAGATTATTTCAGATGGATGTGATCTTTGTGGGCAGGAAGCAACTGGAGACGGGAGAATAATAATAAGCAACAACATATGTTCACTTAACATATGTTCACCCAGCCTCAGCAATTCTGTGGTAGAAGAAAGACTCCAAGCAATAGCTATAGCACTTAGACTTATATACTGCTTCACAGTGCTTTACAGCCCTCTCTAAACAGTTTACAGAGTCAGCCCCCAACAATCTGGGTCCTCATTTTACTGACCTTAGAAGGATGGAAGGCTGAGTCAACCTTGAGCCGATGGGAATTGAATTGCCAAACTGCAGCCAGCAGTCAGCAGAAGTAGCCCGCAATACTGCATTCTAACCACTGTGCCACTCAGGACTCTAAGGCTTGAATTTCATAAGGAAACATTGAATAGCCAGTAATCTCAGATGTTCATCATGCAACAAGGCTTCTATTGTTGCTGACTTGCTAAGTACATGAGCATTTGAAAAAGTGAGCTGAAAAATCACCTCTGATATAAACAAGTTAGGATTTTATGATGTGTCTCTCAGTAGGAGATGGATGCACAATAGATAGATGAGAGATAGATGAGAGATAGATTGAGATCGATAGATGATAGATAGATAGATAGATAGATAGATAGATAGATAGATAGATAGATAGATAGATGCAGGACTTGTAGCAGAGATGGCATGTGCTTCTACCAAAGAGTGCCAGACCATGGCTGCACTTTGGACAACTGAAGCCCCATGTGCCATTCATTGCAGTAATCCAAGAGAATGGTGATGAGGGCATGAGTCACAACAGCAAGGTCTTGTCACTCAGGTAGAGCTGCAACTGGCATTCTAGCGAAAGTTGAATAAAACCTCACCCTTTCTGTTCAAGCAGACATTGCAACTACAAGAAAATCCCCAAGTCATCAAACTGCTTCTTCCCCAATAGTGTTTTCCTATACAGGCACACCACTGGACATACCAGAGAAACCAACAGTGACTCTGTTTTACTAAGATTCAGTTTGAGCCTGTTCTCTGACCTTTCCATATACTGGGATAAGAGTTCAGCATTATTCTAATTTGGTGTATTTGTCTGATTGATTTATAGTGGTTTATTATATTGTCTTGTTATTATTCTTAGCTGCCTAGAGTTCACATGTAAGATGGTGGGCCATATAAAATTTCTAAATAAGTAAATGAAGAAAAAGCATCAGCATCAGGGCCTGGAGTGGTGATGTAGGATTATCTTCAAAATATCAATAATATCTAACACTGAACTGCTGAATGAATTGTCCCCGTGGCTTCCTGTAGAGCCTTGATGGATTTGCCTGTCAATTTGTTGGAAAAGTTCCCATGCATACACCAGAATTCATCTGGAACCATGAAGAATCTTGGAGGGGCCAACCAAATGGATCCAGACCTGCAGACGTGACAGACAGCTGTCTACATCTAGACCAGTAAATGATCTGACTGCAATAAAGGGGTAATAGCAATGCCCTCCATGCCCAGATCACATAACAGTTTTCTACTACAAGGTCTAATACACCAGCAGGTAGAACTTCAATTCTAACTGGGACAGAGATTTTTGCATGTCAGGTCCAAATTACTGGGGACATATCTAAGGTTGCCATAGAAGCTATGAACCTCTGGTTTCTCTTAGATCTAGCCACCACCACATGGATTATTGCCTAGGAATGCAATAAGAAGGGATACGTTTAATGTTTAGCAGGCTATAACGCATGACATCATTAATGCATTTAACTTGGTATATTGTTGTTTCACAGATTTGCATTACTTTAAATATTTTAAGAAATGCAGCATAAAATTATATTCATTCATTTATTTATTCATCCTTCAGTAGTCTTCAAGAATCTATTTCAGGTTCTATTCTGACCATTCTGGATCTAAGCAGCCATCAAGCTGCTGAAATCTGTTTCCTGGTCTTCTGAAGGACTAACTATTCACATACAATTTCACCAGAAATCTGCTCTTCAAGAAAATTGCCTTTCACCTGGTATTCAGGTAGAAATTAACTATTTTTAAGGCAAGAATCAGCAGGAATTCGATGAAAATTTACATTTTATGCTAAATCTTGATATTTTCTCTTCTAGATTCATTTGCTAAAACGTTAGCATTGGCATTGAGTAAGATTTAATGAAACACATGCAGTCCTTGGCAGTAATGATCAGATAGGAGTAGGGGGTAGGTGGCAGCAAGACAAATAAGGAAAGAAGGACAAAAACTAAATTTATTTCTGAAATGGATACACATACATTCAAGAACACACATGCTCATCCGATTCAAGAAAGTCTGGGACATATTATAAACTGTCTTACTGTTGGCCTGCTGCTTTTTTCCTTGCAGGCAAAATAACGGGAGCCTCATAGGAAGGGGCCAGAGAAAGGGTTTTTCTCTGCAGCTGCATAAGCTTTTCTGCAAAGACCCCACTTGGATGCTTTGCCTTGTTCTTCCAGCTCAGGTTAAGCTGAAGTCACCTCCTCTCCAATCCCTTAATGCAGAGACAGTGTTGCCAACAAAAACAACGTGCAAAAGATCAGCCCTTGCTCCTCTAAGTTCTGTATTTCATTGATTCAATCAGCATACAATTAATGCTATTAACATATACATATATAATCGTGACTATTGAAACACAGTGGAGAAAAAATTGCAAAAAGTTTGATGTTGAGCATTTAATGGAATAACATGTTTCACTGATATTGAGCCCACATGTTAAAAAATGCATTTACTGGTATTTTTACCTATATTCTATGCTTGTTGCTTTCTCTAGTTGCATACAATTCACTGATCTATTCATCAGAATATATACAGTGATAATCTTAAGGTTTTATTCCCCTTTTCTCTGTTGTTGGTTTATTTTTTATTAAGTTTTAATTACACACACACACACACACACAAATTAAAGCTTGAAAAAAACCTATTTTATTGTGGCGTGTGTGTAAAAATATTCCCATTCCAATTGAGATACCTTTTTTCAGATTCATGCTAATAGTTGTATGATTACCACTCGATGAAGTAGAAAAATCAATGCAATTTCAACAGTCTAATCCCCATCATATGCTGTAAAGAACTGCGCAAGTTGATCTCAACTGCTTCAGACTATTTAAGGACATCTGATGAAATGAAAAAAAAAATATTAAAAGCTGTTACCATTGCAGCAGCACTATTCAGAATCCTGTGGTGATGGAAAATGTGGAAAAAAGAAAACCTTATCAACATTATTATGTGGGTAATCCAAATCAGAATCTTATTCTTTAAAACAGGGGCTGGTTAGTAGTCATCTAGATTTTACATCCCAGAGATGGTCACCTACCCCATATTATTAATGGGTCAAAATATCCAGCCTGAGGATGAACAAGACTGCATTTTGCATCTCAATAGCAGAAAAACTTATCAATACATGTTCCATAGGAACATCAAGAACCATATAAGCAAAACACAAATGAACAAACAAATAGGACCCTGAAGAGGAAGCAGTGCCTTCAGACACTGAGGAAGGTTTTTCAGCAGTAACTGCTCCCTCATCTTCCCTTGAAACATGCATCAAATGTTCTTTCAGTGCAAGAAGAGAAGAAGCAGCTGTGTGCTCTCCCTCCTTCCATCATGTTAGCCATCCCCAATCTCTAAAACTGGAGAATATTGGTGCCTGAACTCTCCTGCCAGAATTGGGTCCTGGGGCCCAGGGAACTCCATGCCTAGTCTCCCAATCACTTGCATTAGATTAAAACCAGTTATCTGAAACCATGTTTTAGGAGGAAAGTCATTTTCAGGGATATCTGCAGTGTGTGTGTGTGTGTGTGTGTGTGTGTGTGTGTGGTGAGGGGAATAAACAAAACCTAATGAATGTAAAATGGGATGGGGCTTCAGTGACACAAGTGTGGCTGCCATCTTGACTTTTTTGGCCCATTCTTTCATTCCAGTCCCTAATGTGAGGAGAATGTAAATAGACTCTTGGTGGCATTTTCCAAAATCTGCCTCTGAAGCTACTCAAGAATTTGGGGGCTTCAAGTGCAAGGAGAAAGATTAGTATTCAAAGTGGCACCAAACAGCTTCAGGATTGTCCCTGGAACACAATGCAATTAAAATTGTCTGGGCCTTTGGTAGAAGTTAGCATAGTTTTAAGTTTTCTTTAGAAGCCTTTCTTCTCAGTGTCTCTCAAAGCAGTTCTATTTTAGCTAGCAGCCAAAATAAGAAGGGCTTTTGGAAGGTCTGCCATTGTCACAAGTGAATTCACTCCTTTCAGTTACCAGCTCCCGTAATTTTATCATTGGCCATCTTGACCATGAACAACAATTTGGGCATTATCTCCAGGGCATTGCCTTGAGGAAGGATGCTTTCCAGGGCTTTGTGTCCTGAACATGCACATTTGCTATAGCCTTCCCTCCCCCCTTTTAAATCTCCCAGGATGGGTTATCTTAATATTGCTCATAGTATTCAGTATAATTGAAAGCAGCCTTGGAATT
Organism: Notechis scutatus; assembly: GCF_049901735.1. NCBI lineage: Eukaryota > Metazoa > Chordata > Lepidosauria > Squamata > Elapidae > Notechis > Notechis scutatus. The sequence goes on from NC_142010.1 coordinate 62,768,776, forward strand.
TTGGATTGGATGCTCCTTGGGACCTTTGTCAACAGAGCTGCGTGTATGAAAGAGGTTTTGTGTAATAGTTACCTCACTGATTTGGATTTTGTTCTGTTTCTTTGTGGGTTTTTTTTTTAACTTGCAGTTATGTGTGATTAAATAAATCTCTTGCCAAAGTAATCATATCTTGAGGAATGAGATTTTCTCATCCAGATACCTCCTGTAGTCCTGGCATTTATCCAGACAGTAAGCAGCAATCTAAGAACATTTCACAAAGCTGGGACAATAAACCACTGGTGAGAGACTTCTGGAAAAAGATGCCCATCTTTTTATCTATTTTGTATTTTTCACAGCACTCCTGAACAATTAAGATTTCAATCCTGCTTCTGGCTGATATATGGGATTAAGGATATTTTGTGGGAAGTGAGAAACTGGAAGAGGGATCCTTTTAATTCTCCAGGACTTCTTAATTACCTTTTGTATTCTTGACCATGAAACTTCCCAAACTGTTTGTCAAAGCTGAGTAAGTATCATCTCACTTCTCATTTTTTTTTACCAGTTCATATCCAAAAGGTGGAGCTGAATGTTGAACTTCAAAATCTCAGTATTTTTCAAATGTCTCCATAAATACAGGTCTGTACAGAAGAGGTTCTTCCCCTGCATAAATTCCAAAAGATGGAATGTCTTTCTTGGAAGTAATGGTTGATGTGTTTAGAAAAAGATGATGATGTATCTCTTTCCCTCTGCATGGTTTGAATAGTGGTTTTATTAATTGTGGATGTATTTAATTTTTCCTTATGATGTTGAGTCTCCATGTCTGAACAAGAATGGAGTAAAGAAATCAAACCAATAAATAAACAACTAGCAGCAACCAATCAATCAATAAAAATAGCAGAAAAAACCAACAGCAGCAAGCAGAATGTTCTTAAGTTAATGAACAGGAATGCATGTGAAATATAGATTTCTTTAGTTTTTCCAAAACCAGTTCTCTCTGGGTGACAAAAGGCTGGTTCTGTTTTGTTTTACTTCATTTCAGTAACCCGTGGTCGGATTGGTGGTGGTTGAGATACCGGGTGTTTCGGCTGGGTGTACCTTGTTGTGTTTTTTTTTTTTTTTTCTTGGTTCCTTGCTTACCTCATGCGGTGACAAAAGGATACTGGATTCTGTTTTATTGTTTTACTTCATTTCAGTTAACCCGTGGATCATTTACCAAATGGAAATTGGTGGTGGTTGAGAATACAATTCGTACAAGATACAGTTGCAAAGTTGGCACCAGCCTTAAATCAGTGATGCCTATCAGTCCTGACATCTTTTCACACTGATGTCAACAAACCTAAAGAGGATCAAGTCTAGTGCTAAGCAAAATAAGGCAGCTTATCCCATTGCATTGGCAAGGTTTAGCTGTGTCTGGGCTGCTTTCATCCCATCTCCTCATCTTCCAGTTCACAATAAACACTATAGAATGGCAGTGCTACTCTAGATTAGAGATGAAGAACAATTGACAATGACAAGTTACTTCCCTAGCAAAAAGTAACTAGCCAGGATGTACACTAGCTAGTATTGATCCTTTCCCCAAAAAAATCTGTGAATTTTTATAAGGTGGCTATTGTTCCTCATGCCATTGGTTACTGAATCTACTTACCTAATCATAGCTATTTACAAATAAAGGCAGCTTGGCTTAATAAATAACTGTTTCATGTCAGCACTCAGTTTTGTCTTGCTGGAAGTAGATGATTTTGTATATGTGTACAGGAATAGCACCAAAGCTGTTGCCTTCTTGGTTTCAAGCAAGTATAACTAAATTTTACTACCAGATTCCTTGTTGTTAGACATATATATTCCCTCACATATGCATAAGTACTAATGTTTGGAAACAACACGCAATTAAATATACATATTTGTTTGTTTTGATTTTTAATGTATCATCCCTTAAAATCTGGCAGGCCAGTTAAAGGGATTTGAGTATATCTGTTGCCTTTAGCAAAGTTTCTTAAGAAATATAAGAATGGGAAAATAAATCTCTGGGTACAAGATAGCCCCTAAAACTGGACTCTTTTCTCCCTGTCTCCCTGGGACTATCAAACTCCACAAACAAAAAGGCTTGTTGGAAGTAATCATTTCATCTTTTGGGCCAGAGAACTGGCTTGACTGCTTGAATTTTTGAAGCTTAATAGATAAGATGAAGGAAGCAATTTTACCTCCAGCAAGTCTCTTAGGCACAAAAAAAAGCTGTCTTTGTGTTGAGCTGTTTGCTCATTTTTGGCTTGGACTCCATTTCCTCAGTCCTGTATGTGGTGTCTTATGTTACTGCATTTCACTTTCCCCAAGGCCATCAAGGGGGCCAAAATCAATTTTCCAAAGGCAAACAGGCCAAAATATACAATGGGACTGGAGTTCTGAATACAGGATAATTTTACAGAGTGGCAAAACATGTTTGTCACACTTGGCCTTCTATGAAGACCTAATCAAAGTGTAAAACAAGCACCAAATGGTTAATCTCAGAATAAGCAACTCCAACAAAGCAGCTTTTGCATATGGATCCATGTAAAATCCTGCTGGATCAGGCTGAAAACTCAGCAAAGCATCTGTTTCCCACTATGATCAACAGGATGCATCAAAGACATCTGTAAGTAGGATATGAACACTCTCAGTCATATACCTTACATTCATTTTTGTTTTTGCTTTTTGGTTTTAAAAATGACCTACTAGTGATGGCTACATAGATAAATGCATAAAATGTTCTTTGCCAAAATACATAAATGATTTGCCATTGCTTTCTTCAGAGGGATTTTGTCAACTCTCCCATTTAGCCCACAGCTCTGGTATTTCCTAGTAGCCTCCTATCCAAATACTAACCATGTGTGACCTTACTTAGCTTTAGGGTCAAGAAAGCTTATACCTACTGTAGTTAATCTATCAAATCAAAAGTTGATTTGGGATATGTAGACATCACTAAAAGCAGCCATCATCAAAAATGTTACCCACTGAATTCCTATGACAGAGAATTCCATAATTTGTCTACTATGTCAAGCGGTATCTCTGAATCAATATTTAGCTCCACTAGATAAGCTTACCTATTTGAATTAAGAATTCAAAATTGAAATAAGACCAATATTTCTCTATTCATTTTATCCACAATTTATGTACTTAAATGCAAGTGTCATATTCCCATTCACTTTCCATTTTTCCCTAGTATTTGATGTAATAACCATGGAGTCCAAGCTGGGAACCTCTCAGAGAGGTTATTTAGAAATAAAATATAGGTCCTGTGGGAGAAGGTTCAACTTAATTTCTAGAAAGACAAGCCCTATAGAGCATGGGTCTCCAACCTTGGCAACTTTAAGCCTGGCGGACTTTAAGCCTGGCAGACTTCAACTCCCAGAATTCCACAGCCAGCCGGCTGGGGAATTCTGGGAGTTGAAATCAGCCAGGCTTAAAATTGCCAAGGTTGGAGACCCCTGCTGTAGAGCAACTCTTTAGAATTCTTTGGATGTCAACTAATTATTGGCAGATATTGTTTACTTGAACTTTCAAAAGTTTTTGATAAAGTCCCTCACCAAAGACATCTTTGCAAACTGGGCAGCAACAGGACAAGAGAAGAACTCTTAGGAAAAGAAGAAAAAGCAAAGAATAGCAACAAACAAATACTTTAGTCTCTGAAAGGATGTGACTTTGGGGAATTGGTCAAGGATTAATGAGATTGAAAAATGTGCTAAAGTCAGTGGTAGGTTCCCAGAAAAATCTCTCCAAATTGGAGAATTGACATCAATTTGGAAAATGCAAATCAAAGTAAGCAAAAAAAAAAATCAATATATCCCAATTTAACATATGATTATGGAGACAGACCAAGAGATCCTGAGGTCATGGTTGCTAGCTTCAAACAAATGTTGATTAATCATTGACTGTGGTTTAAAAAACAAAACAAATTGGGAAGTATTGACATTTGTGTAAGACTTCCATACAATTCAATTTTATGAGTATGGTTAGAGTACAGAGTACAGTTCTGATCAGTGTGATTCAGTTGCTGAATTGGAAATGATACAAACAGCAGCCTATTTAGCAAGGATAAATCACATTAAAGAAAAGTCACATGCTGTTACTCTTTACTTTAGAAAAATGGTGTGGGATTGGCAAAAATGTTTAATTTAAATCCAAATTGTTGGAAGTGCGGGAAAGAAAAAGGCATTTATTTTCATATTTGGTGGACATGCCCAGAAGTGAATAAATACTGGAATACAATCAGACAATGGTGAGAGGAAATTATAAATCAGAAAATTGAATTTAATCCAGAATTTTTTTTATTAGGTATAATAACACAAAAATGTAGTAAAAAAGATAGGTACATTATATTACGTATGCTAACTAGCTGCAAGGATTTCATATGCACAACTTTGGAAGGAGAAAGGGATACCATCAGAGGGCATGGTTATAAAGAAAATAATAGACTGTATAGAGATGGACAGGCTAAATTAAAACACAAAGAAGATTCAATATATCATAGAGCCTGGGATGCCTGGTATGAGTGGTTTAGAAATAAAAAGAAAAGAAAATGGCAATAAGGAAAAGAATGAGGAAGTATGTAAATATGTATATAGGTTATAAAAAAGATTGAAGTGTAAGATGAAATATATTGATTTGTAACAAGAGTAAGATGTAATGGTAATGAAATAAGTCACCCTATATTGAAAAATGTAAGGAAATGTAAAAGATGTCTTGATGTGGATAACAATGCATATAGTTTTATTTTATGTTTTTAAACTTTGGAAAATTAATAAAATATTTAAAAAAAGAAAAAGAAAAATAGTGTGGGAACATAATAGAGATGCATAAAATAATGCATCATGGGAAATGGAGAGAAAGAGAATGGTTCTTTCTTTTGCTTTTACACTAGGCTTTAAGGCCTAGTGATGGTTCAATATTATCTGAATACCAGAGGCAGCATGCTTCCAGCTGAGATAATTTAACAGTGGATCAGTTTCTCCAGGTCCAATAATCAGGACGGTCAAGTTCTGTCTCCAATATTAGAGGCAATCTGTCTCTTGATATCAGTTGCAGTTAAATTAATGGGGAACGTTGCTGCTTTCATCTTATGCTTATGCATTTTCCATAGATCTCTGTTGCAGCTGAAGAAACAGAATGATGGACTAAAGAGTCAATGAATATTTCAGCTTCAACCATAACAATACAAGAGCACACAATAGATACAAACTCAAGGTTAACCACACCAAACTTGATTGCAGGAAATACGACTTCAGCAACAGAGTGGTCTTTTTCTGGAATACTCTACCTGACTCTGTGGTCCCTTCCCCAAACCCCAAAAACTTTAACCTTAGACTTTCTACTATTGACCTCACCCCTTCTAAGAGGTCTGTAGGGGGCGTGTATAAGCGCACCAATGTGCCTACCGTCCCTGTCCTATTGTTTCTTTTATTTTTCTTATATGTATCCATGTATTCATAACTTATGTTTTTACTTATACCTATTATCTTGTAAGCAATTGACAAACCAAATAAAATAAAATAAAAATAAATGTCCTTAACCTTTTCACATAGAAGAGATGATCCAGCCCCAGAATAATATTGCTGCTTTATTCAGAGGGGCTAACTGGCTACTGAGAATTAGGTTTATACGATCAGATGAGAAGTTTACCATAACCCTATAAATACCCTGTGCCACAACTTCTGAGTTTTTGCAGCTTTCTAGTTCAAAGAGGAACAATTAAGATTTTTTGGTTCTTTATTTGGTGCCTGTTTCAGAGCTTGTTTGTGCCATGCCAGAGGTCAATTGATATTCCTGGTTTTTGCATTTCTCTTGCAGAGCATGCAACAATACTCATACATTTCAATTATTAAATAATCAGTTAATCTGGCTATTTAGGGACAGTTATAAATATGCTCTAAAGACAACATCTTTTAAAAGCTGGTTACCATACAATATCAATAATGAACTATGACAAAACAATCCAGTAAACAATTTTAAAACTAGTAAAAATCTAATTTGCCAGACTAAAACTTGCCAGAGATAAATCAGTAGAGAACATCCTACATAAATGACATTTATGTAGGACAAGTCCTACATAAATGTCAGCAGGAAATAAGTTTCATAAGTGTGATGGCACCACTTTTTTTACTGGTGCTTTCACCAAAAAGAGCTTTGTTTTGGATCAAATGGATATTCTCAAAGTTGGGCAAGTCAAACATGACTTAGTTGGTGATTTCAGAGATGGGGCAGGTTTGTAAATAAATTAAGACTGAAAACAGTTTAAACAGTATTGACTCTCTGAAAATGAGCTTGTCTCCTACTGATTACATGGTGATGTCCCATATAGAAATTGTTTGCTATTAACTTCTTCCAATTTTATTTTTGAAACGTCCCAATCTAAATGACAATCCTGGAATTTCCTGGTGGAAAGTACTGGCCGGACTACCTCTCCTTAGTCTAAGAGGTTATCCAAAATCAACTAAATGCTGTCACTTGATGTGACTTAAAGATACAGTATATAACAGCACTGAAAATTATGTTTGGTTAAATAATTAGTTAACCAATGAAGTACCATTGAGATTTATTAGACTTAATTATTTTCTTAAGTGTATAATTCCACTCAAGCTAGAGTTGTGCCTGATGTCTTTTATTTTAGCTGTTAGGAAGGTAGCAGAAAAATAAGCTTCAGTAAAATTGTCTTTGTCTTTCATCATCACTTCTTTATAGCAGTATGATCTGTAGAACATAAATATAATTGATTTCAGTGGAGTGTAAGTGCCCTTCCATTCCTGGGAAGGTATTTATTGACTCTAACTAACTAGCAGTCAGCACGGGTTTGTTAAAAACAGATCATGCCAAACCAATCTTATTTCATTCTTCAACGCAGTGACTAAATTAATAGACCAGCAAAATACCGTGGACATAATATATTTAGATTTCAGCAAGGCATTCGATAAAGTAGACCACAACCTACTTCTTAGTAAGCTAGAAAAAAGTGGAATAGATAGCACCACCACTAGATGGATTCGCAACTAGCTGGCAAACCGTACTCAACGAGTAGTCCTTAATGGGTCTAAGTCTACATGGAGGGAAGTAAGCAGTAGGGTGCCACAAGATTCCATCTTAGGCCCTGTACTTTTCAATATCTTCATTAACGACTTAGATGAGGGAATAGAAGGGGAACTTACCAAATTTGCAGATGATACTAAGCTGGCAGGAATAGCTAACACCCAAGAAGATAGGCTCAAGATCCAGATGGATCTTGACAGACTAGAATACTGGGCCATATCTAACAAAATGAAATTCAATATAGAGAAAAGTAAAGTCCTACACTTAGGCAAGAAAAACCAAAAGTACACATATAGACTGGGTGAAACCAGGCTCAATAGCAGTAACTGTGAGAGGGATCTTGGAGTCTTAGTGGACAACCAGCTAAATATGAGCCAGCAGTGTGCAGCAGCAGCCAAAAAAGCTAATGCAATCCTAAATTGTATTAACAGAGGGATACAGTCAAGATCAAGGGAAGTACTAATACCACTCTATAAAGCCTTAGTAAGACCACACCTAGAGTACTGCATCCAGTTTTGTTCACCACATTATAAAAAAGATGTTGAGACTCTAGAAAAAGTACAGAGAAGAGCACACAGGATGATTAGGAGACTGGAGACTAAGGCATATGAAGAACGGTTACAGTAACTGGGCATGGCGAGTCTAGTGAAGAGAAGGTCCAGGGGAGACATGATAGTGGTCTTCCAATATTTGAGGGGCTGCTACAGGGAGGAAGGGGTCAAGCTATTTTCTAAAGCTCCTGTAGGCCAGACAAGGAATAATGGATGGAAACTGAACAAGGAGAGATTTAACCTGGAAACAAGGAGAAACTTTCTGACAGTGAGAACAATCAACCAATGGAACAGCTTGCCCTCGGAAGTTGTGGGAGCGCCATCAGTTGAGACTTTCAAGAAGAGATTGGACTGCCATTTGTCAGAAATGGTGTAGAGTCTCCCGCTTGGGCGGGGGGTTGGACTAGATGACCTACAAGGTCCTTTCCAACTCTGATTATCTGTATCTGACTCTCCTGCATCATGTGTTCTGTTATCTGCAAAAGGATAATGTTTTTATTCTTTGTTTTTGTATTCCAGTGGTATGGCCCTTTCTTCAGGAAAATTGCCTTGGAGCACATCTTGGATAAGATCTATAGACCAAATTAAATTATCTTTTTGCATTGCTTTCTATCAGCCTTTCATACCCTTTTAGTACTTTTATGTTCCAATATGGCAACTTGAGATATGTTGGATTGAAACTCTTCTAATTCCCTAGTAAAGGGGTTATACAGTAGTAAAATGCATCTGAAAAACCCCAAGTTGTAGAAGACTGCTTCAAGTTTTCTTTTTATTGTGGTACAATGAATTCTTTAAAAAGAAGACATTCCTTATATAAGTGTACCCTTATCAGGAGTGGCCACTTATGGAAAGACTGTTATTAAATCTAGGCAACCCTCATTTTTAAGCACTTGGTTTTTTGCCCATGAATATCTCCACTTACTTGTTGCCAAGGTGTCATAAGATGCCGCTTTTTCTCCCCGAACTGCACTTTAAAAAAAAAAAGTCTGTCATTTTCATATCATTACTGTGATCGAACAATAAGGCAAAACCTAATGGCTTCCTTCAGGACCTCTGGAGAGTTTGAAACTGAAACTTCAAAGACATAAGACAGACACGGAGTAAGAAAGCATACCAAACAGACATTGTGGGTACAGGATGTTCTTTAGAGTAGAATAGCTACTTAGTCCTCAGTGACTTATTGTGATATTATTGGACTCATCTGTACTCAAGAACTCTATTCAGAAATTATTAAAATATTTGGCCATATCTGCACGCCGGCGCTAAGCCATACCACCAAAAGTTATATATGTTCAGAGGCAGGGAAAGTGAAAAGGCCAATAGAGAAGGACCATTCTCCTATTTGCTCATTTGTAGACCTGCTGCACCAGACAGCATTACCTGATGGATCTTCATGAACCTTGACAGAAATTAATTAAGGTCAGGCTTACTTAGATGGGAGACCACAGGAAATCTCAGGACTATAGCTAGTCTAGGACATCAAACAAATATCCTGGCAGAAGGTAACATCAACTCGCTTCCATGTTATTCTCAAGAACTTGTGAGCTGGGGCCCTTTATTGTCACTCCTTTGAATTCCTGTGGAGATTTTTTTGCACTTTTTTTTTTTTTTCATATGATAAACATTCACAGACACCCAAATCTGCAAAGAGAATACTGGCCTATGGCAAGAGGAGGAACTGTTTGATAGATATATAGATAGTGGAGTTACATAATGGCACAGTCCTATTCCCTGTGAGTATGCCTTGAGAGCAGGGGTGGGATTCTACTGGTTCAGACCAGTTCGGACAAACTGTATGTTAAACTTACATCTGGTTCGCTGAACCAGTATTTCAACCAACCGGCTGGCCCCTCCCACCCTGCCACTCCCCTCCCAGAGTCTCCACACAGCCCATTTTCGAAAACGGCCTCCCCCGGGCTCTGGAGGCCCACCGGAAGCTGGAAACAGGAAGTTCCAGTAGGCCATGCCCACCATGCCCATGCGCACCAGCAACTGGGCAGGAAACCAGTTGCTGGGATTTTTGAATCCCACCCCTACTTGAGAGAGCCCGTATTTCATTTTCATATCATGCTATACTGCGTTGCAAAACACACACTTGTTCATTGTAGCAAAGGCAGGCATTACATTTCTGTGCAAACGGTTCACCAAAGACTCTTCTTGAACTATTGTTTGTGATGCCAATAGAACTTTGTGCCCTTATTACAAAGTAAAAATACAATTTTCATTGTCTTGTCAAACAGTTAGAGATATTGTACTCTACAGTTTTCAACATTCCTGCAGAAAGTTTATTTTGCCAACCAGACCTATGTTCTGATGTATCTGCTGGGGTAGAAAGGATCAATTCACACAAGCTATTTAGTTGTGGTGGTGGATTCTGAGCATGCCCACCTTCAATTATTTAACCATGTTTGTCTATTAGTAACTATGACTGTCAAAAACAAAAGGCTCAAAATTTGTTTTGAGTCACAAATATACTTTTAAAGCATAATTATAAGGAAAGCACACACCAGGCACAAAGAATCACCTGTTCAGAAAATTTACTGCTCAAGCCTATACACAATAATCTAGTCAGCTAAAGTTCCTAAATTGGCATGAAGGGTCAATGGAATTCAAGATGGGTTGGACTTAGAACGTTTGTGACAATGGAATGACTCTAGGCTGACGACTTGTTTAGCTCCACAGCTGTCCTTCTTCCACAGCTCTGCCTGTTCTTCTCCTACAGCACATAAATGCATGAAATTAGAAATTTATCATTCTTTCTTTTTAAAATTAGCAATATACTGTTTACACAACACAAGACTCTCACTTGCTATACCAATTATTGTTTTAATGGATTTTACTGTTAATACTTTGTCTTTCATTTCAGTAAGATGCATAGGCCTACAAAAAGTGAAAGGGTAGCATAGTTAAACATTTTAAAATATGTATTTTTTTGTTTTCCCTATGTTTCTCTGATTTTTTCTTCTGTCATATATTAAAGCAACAGAAATTAAAAGGAAACATAGGTAAATAACATCACTGTTGCACTTTAAGGGAAAAATAAAATTTGTTTTAGTGGTCATTTAAAAACTATTTTTTAATCAAATCTAATTCCATATGAGTAGTGAATTTCAGTACTTGTTATGTCATTGTCTACACCAAAACCACAGAGGTGATTTACAGAAAGGCAGAATAATAGCATTAAAAACATTGGAAGATGAAGTCTTGGAAAACTTGAGTAGCTCTGAAATGTATGGTAACACAATTAATGGTGAATTCATGAGGCACAGTAATTCTAACATAATGCCTACTGTGGGTACAACCTGGGAAATGTTTTGGCCAATATTCTGACAAGATTTGCACAATGCATTAAACCATAATTTGTTTTCTTGGTTTTTTTTTCCAGCAAAGTTTAACACCCTTTTGCACACATAATAGCAAGGTATAATAACTGCATTCACAGTAAATCAAAATAAAACAGACCATATTACGTCTTAGCACAAAGCTGAGTCTAGGCATTGAGTCACCTAAAAATGCTCATCGTGTATTACGCTAAAAATGAAAGTTGAAGAAAGTTTCTTGCTGGCTACACAGTTCCAGTGCTTTACACCAGTTGGAATAGTTCCTCTAAAAAGCCAGGCTCCTGAACTTATGCAATTTGGAGGAACTGAAATATCAGATCATAAACTTCCACTTTTCCTAAACCAAAGCGCTTCATCTGCATTTTAAAAGCTATTTCCCCTTTTCCATTAGTCTTAAAAATATCCGTTTTCAACTCCTTATACAATCTTTTGAGTTTGAATTTCCTCATCCTTCTGCAAATAACAACAGCTTTCCCCCCAGCATCTGTCTGCACACTTGCTACCCTTGGGAGGTGTGCTTGACCTTTCCAAAGAGAAAGCTCAATCAAGTCTCAGAGGAATCTGGCAGCCAGCAATGCTGAGAAGGAATTCTAGCACCTCCTCAGAGAGGAAGAGGCAGACTGTAGCTTAATATGCCCTCATTGTATATGACATAGTAGGATTTCATCTGAGTCAAGATTGGAATAATAAATACAAATGAATAATTGAAGTGAAACCTGTTCATTGATATGTACTGGCTAGTGCATGAGTGTTGGATTCTGCTGTGTGCTGTCCAGCCAGTGTATGGGAATTGGATAGTTAGGTGGCAATTGTGAGCTGTCCCCTTAAGGGAATGCATCATGGTGAATGTAGTTAAGGTATCCTGGGAAATGTAGTCCATATCATGTGACCACATCTGTAATCCTGATTGGTCACTAAATTGATCCTCGATGGGTTGGAGGAGGTTTCCTCACTCTTGGCTGAACTCACAGACTCGTGGTAACTGTTCTACTTCTATCGCTACCATATGAGGGAAAAAGGATAGAAGATAACCATCTTTTTACCTACAAGACAAATATGCAAAAGATTGGTCATTAAAGAAGAACTTCATCACAAATGTGAGTTATGAGTATACCTGATGAACCAATAAAAGTACTTTGTTATGGATGTTTTGTTGAGTTTATCTATCTGCATCTGTACAGAAAGACAAATCTACCACTGTACAGAATACAGAACATGCTGGCTGGTTGTCAGTTATACTCTATTGACAATATCCTGGATATGTGGGTAAAATAATTCATTGTCCTCAAAAATATTTAAGTGCAGAAACAAATAAGCAATAGAATCAGAGGAAATTGAGAAACCGTTGGAAATAATGCCCTGGAGGATCGCTGAGTTTTCCAAAGTCATCTTCTGACTAAATTAAAGTGAGATTCATATGGAACCCTATCTTTCTGGCTTGGGAATAACCAGATATGTTGCAATGACAATTTTCATAATTCTTACCAATATAGGCAGTAGTCACATTGGCTGAAAATTCCTAGAGTTTTTAACCGAACACATCTGGATGGGGTCAGATTGGGGTAGGCTGAATTACACTGTAATAAACTCCTCCCATAGAATGTGGTTTCTTAAATGCCTATCTAACAACCAGTTCACCACCCAGCAGTTAATTCACATGGGTATTTTCAAATGAGCCAATAGGAAGAGTTGGCAAGAATAATGAACCATTCCAGAAGTATTCCTTGGGTGTTTGTTATTCCCTAAATTTGTCTTTCTTCTTGCAGATGTTTCATTACCAAACTAAGTAATATCATTGATGCATGGAGCTTTGAAGTCAACATACTGTATTGAAGAGAATTCAGCCCTGAGCTACAGATAGTCTCCAGAATTGTATTAATCCAGGCATGCTAGCTGATGGAATTCCACGTTGGCATTGCTTGGAATGATTCATGTTTTCCATGCCAATAAGAATTTGCTATAGGCACCATAATGTTCAATTCAATCAGGTTTAACTGAATCAACTAGCCAATATCACCCTATTGGTGCTTTTGTCCTTCTTCCACAGAGCTTCAATGCTATGTTACCAGTAGTGTAAACTTCCTCCATGATGAATTTTAATTGTCCATTCAGGGCTGTACTCTAAAAGCTAGCAGATGGAAAAAATTTTTTTATGATATTTTTAGGAATAAGGATAAAAAAAAAAGTATTAAAAATAAAAGCTAGCAGATGGAGATGGGACAAAATTGTAATTTATATTAATTGTCCTGTTTAAAGAAGCCCTAAAAATCTGGCTCTATCCTCGGGCTGTGAATCAGAAAGGTAAATCTGTATGATGCCTTGCCCTTTTGAATAGATGTTCAATAGGGGGGCTGGATCTTATTTTTGTTACAGTGTAAATCTTTATTTCAATTATTTGCTCTTTATTGCAGTATTTTACAAACTGCAGAGTTAAAAACTTAATTTTTTTTTGTTTGTGTTGGTGGGGGGGGCTTAGAACAGATAGAGGGTTAGGCCTTTACAGATTCCACAATCTTACACATTTTATTTGATATTTAATATGTTTGCCAGTTGCATTACTAGTCAAGATCTTTTTTTAGATATTGTCCTAATTTCATCACATAGAAATAATGATTTATAACAAGTTTTGGACATCTTTAGAATTTGAAGGACGCTCCCAGATCCCAAAAATCTGGCTCTATCCTCGGGCTGTGAATTAGAAAGGTAATTAAGCCTGGATCTTATTTTTGTTACAGTGTAAATCTTTATTTCAATTATTTGCTCTTTATTGCAGTATTTTACAAACTGCAGAGTTATAGAACAGATAAGGGTGGCCTACAGATTCCACACACAATGTAATAGTTAATAGTTTCAGTCATCTAGTGTTCTTTTTTTTTCTCCCATCACATAGAAATAATGATTTATAACAAGTTTTGGACATCTTTGTAAGCCAGATCCCAAACTTTCAGAAATTAAATGTAGCCTCAACTTATACACCTTTATTTTAATGTCTACAAAATTCCACATATGCACCTGGAAGAGCAAGAAGCTTTAAGATGGTTAGGCACTTATGAGAAGTTTATTTCTAGAAATGACTGGTGGATAATGTGCAGAAATGAAGTTTTAACATGACACATTTACAAGCATTGAGAAACTAATAAAGGAGAATATTCGTAGCTCAGAGTTGACATGAAGGGTCCTTGGTGCTCTCTGAGCCTGCTTGTTTTCTTGTAGACATTTTATTTATGTTTATTTATGTTTATTTATTTATTTTTGTCAATTGCTTACAAGATAATAGGTATAAGTAAAAACATAGTTATAAATACATGGATACATATAAGAAAAATAAAAATAAAATAAACAATAGGACAGGGACAGTAGGCACGTTGGTGCACTTATGCACGCCCCCTACAGACCTCTTAGGAAAGGGGTGAGGTCAATAGTAGACAGTCTTAAGGTTAAAGTTTTTGGGGTTTGGGGAAGAAACCACCGAGTCAGGTAGAGTATTCCAGACATTGACCACTCTGTTGCTGAAGTCGTATTTCCTGCAATCAAGTTTGGTGCAATTAACCTTGAGTTTGTATCTATTGTGTGCTCTTGTGTTGTTGTGGTTGAAGCTGAAGTATTCATTGACATTTGGTTATCCTAACTAGGTAACATCATCAGTGCTAGTGCTAGATTGCTAGTACTGCTGATGTTTCCTAGTTTGGGTAATGAAATGTCTGCAAGAAAACAAGTAAAGGGAAACTTGATAGTTATTAAGGACAACTGTATCTATACCAATTTAATACAAAAATAGATTAAAAAGTGGCCTAAATGATTGCAGTTGGCATTAGAACTTTGGGAACAATCTCTCCAGTTCACTGTGACATATTTCCGTAGCACCAAAAGGAGTGGAGGTTGAGTAGGTTTTATGCTAATTGTTAATGATCATGTTTCATGGTGTGTTTATGTCTCATGATGCTAACTGCCAGGTGTCTAATGATGGCAGTATATAAAATTGACAAATAATAAAGAAATGGGATGTCTAACAAAAAGCATATGCCCATGGACATTTTCCTTGGTATCTGCCTGGCTGCCTGTCCTGCTTGGCTTTAATTTCTATTAAAGATTCATTTCTAGAAACAAATAAGAAAAATCAGCATATCTCAATTGAAAGTAACTGCCTGTAGTATATTATTTTTATTTACTGTATCAGAATGCATCTAGGCCTCATGTTGAACCCGCTGACTTTTCTTATAAAATAAAAATGCTTATTGCAGCCTCTCTACTTTCTCTATGAAAGAACATCCTGAAATCTAAAAGCAGACAACCTGAACTAGAAGAACAATGCTGGGAATCTAGAAGAGATTTCAGAAGTCATCCTAGTAGGTTGATTATTTTAAAACTAGATTGCCTATTGTGACAGCTGTTGTATGAACTGGCAAACTGTACTTCATCATAGTCATTTTGTGATCGTTGATGGCAGTGTTTCTCCATCTCAGCAACCTTAGACTCCCAGAATTCTCCACCCAGCACAGGATTCTGGGAATTGAAGTCCACAGATCTTAATGTTGCTGATATTGAGAAACACTGATCCATGACGTGCTCTCAAAATTCCAAATATGTCTATTGACCTCAAATATTCCTATCCCTGACACAGCAATTTCTTCCAGTCCTCATTAAAGGCCTCTAGTTTTTAAACATTTTCTATTTTTATGTTAAGATTAGCAGAATTGGCATTATCTTCCTTCTATTCACGTTGAAGGTACACTGCTTGTACACTTCTGCATGTACAAAAATAAATCTGAAACTTGAAACTTGGATGGTTGTTTGATTTATTTTTTCCCCATTTTGGAAGGTGAATTAAGACTGTTATATATACATTGTATCCTCTTAGAATCTTAGAATAACAGAGTTGGAAGGGACCTTGGAGGTCTTCTAGTTCAACCCCTGCTTAGGCAGGAAATCCTATACCATTTCAGACAAATGGTTATGTAATCTCTTCTTAAAAACTTCCAGTGTTGGAGCATTCACAACTTCTGGAGGCAAGTTGTTCCATTGTCAGGAAAATTCTCCTTAGTTCTAAGTTGCTTCTCTCCTTGATTAGTTTCCACCCATTTCTTCGTCGTGCCCTCAGGTGCTTTGGAGAATAGCTTGACTCCCTGTTCTTTGTGGCAGCCCCTGAGGTATTGGAACACCCTGGAAATCCTATCTTCCTTGCCATGCATGTGTGTGTGTGTGTGTTTGTGTTTGTGTTTGTATGTGCATATTGTAGTTAGCTATTTATGTATCAGAGTGGTGTGATTAATATGGAATGTATTTCAGGGACGGGGGACAGGATCTGGTTATGGGCTTCCCTAGAATCATGTTTTTGGGTCAGTCTTAGGAAATAGAAAAGTGGATAAGCCTTTGGAGTTTTCTTATGCCCCTGTCCTGCCCTGAGTTTACTATTCAAAAGATGGTATGTGTTCCATACTAGCAGGCTTGTAGGCCTGCATTCTGATTGGTCCGGAAAAGCCGGGCCGCGATTGGACGATATATAGTAATCCTGATTGGTTCGTATATGGGTTGCCGCGATTGGGTAAAACCAAGCGCGGCAAGCTCAAAAGCCTGTCATAGGCTGCCTAGCCGCAGCCAGCTCTATAAAAAGAGCTGCCATGGCTAGGGTTTCGTCTCAGTATCTGATTTCCTAATAAAGAGCTGTTGTTACTATTTCGAGTCGAATCTCTCCTTGGGACCCACCGCCCAGACTTAACAGTATGTACAAAACTGGGGCACTTCAGCTCTTTTTCTAGAAGCTGCTTTCTGGGGGGAAAACTATCACCTCTAGAATCCTTCACAAATGTCTTTGAATTGAAAATTAGTATGACAGGTCGGTGCAAAAGCTCTTTGTAAAGATCCTTTGGGAGCCAAGATGAAACCACTATGGTCCTATGGAAAGATAAAAAGCTATCCGTGGACATTTTGCGTGGCCTTAGGCAAAGGCCACACGATGGGAGCAACATGAATCACCAAGTTGTTGTGAGGTGAAAGGAATAAAATCTGTAAAGGGCTGCAATGATGATTAGCTATAAGAACAGGGTGGGAAACATCCATATTGGCAGTTTTTAAACAAGTCAGATCACCAATCATTACTATTGCTCTGTATGTGCCCTCATTTACACCTGGTCTGCTGAATACCACCTCTGCTCCAGGGCCATGTCTATTCTCTCCCCAAAGTTTCAATTCACCAGGACATTTCTCAAATTTGCTTCTGTGACAGAATAAAATAAGCAAAGAGTCATGTTTATATGACAGCCATTTTTATGTACTGGTTAAGACCTCAAGCTAGAAATCTGAAGATCATGAAATCTAGTCCCACCTTGTGTATGAAGCAAGCTGGGGGATCTTGGGCCAGTCACTTACTCTCAGTCCTAGGAAGGAGACAATGGCAACCCACTTCTGAAAAATCCTGCCAATCTTGCAGGGACTTGTCTAGGCAGAGAGTTGGACAACATTGAATGGAAGAAAAATATGCTTATGTGTTACTTAATCTAAAACAACTTTAATCAAATGTACATTTGGATCAAAGGATCTGCCCCAAGCTATTTCTTTATCCTGACCCTCATACTTTTGGGAATGCAACTTTTACCATACCTCTCAATAGCAAACCACAACTCTTTCCACTCTTATTCCAGAAACACTGCACTCCTGTCCGTCTTCAAATGGTAGAGATGTGCCAATAGGCGAATGGACCTAGCCTTCCTTCAACCTCAAATCCCTTTCACCTGAAGGCTCAGGATTAAAGCATCTGCTTTGCATGAAGAAGACCCCAAATTCAATTCCTGGCATTTCTAATATAGCAAGAAGAGCTGATGCGTGAAAGTTGCTGCCAGTCATGAAGAAAATGCTCAGCTGTTTCATAGGCGTGTGTTAAATCAACCACTTTAGGATTTTTGATTATACAAAAATATGCAACCATATTGCTACATGTTGACTCCCAACCCTGCCAGTTCTAATGTGCAGCTCCTGTGGTACTGCTCTAATTTGGTCATCAACAACAGTTTACAAATGGGGGAATTCCTTCCTTCCTTCCTTCCTTCCTTCCTTCCTTCCTTCCTTCCTTCCTTCCTTCCTTCCTTCCTTCCTTCCTTCCATATGGCTGCCCATCTCAACAAGTGACTCTGGGTGGCAAACAAAATTAAAAACAGCATAAAAACAATGACAATAATACAAAAATTAAAATATTCTACTTAGTAGCTAAGGGGGAAAAACATGCACCATAATCACTAATATAATTAAGAAATAGTCCCTGCACACCCCCAGAGCCCCAGCCTGGCTCTGCGTCCACCCCAGATTCAAGCTTAAAAATATCTCCCCTTCCTCCTCTCAAAAGAAAGCACTTTTGTGGCATATTCCGTTTCACCATTTTTATACAACTGGAGCCATTCACATATCGGGAGCACTGCATTTTACCTCCTTTGCAAGAGCAGGAAAACTCTGTTAGTGAAGGTACACAGCACCCATCCAACTGTGGAAATGTAAACAAACTGATTATGCTGTTCAGTCACAGTACCATTAGATGGATTGGTGGCTTATTGCAGTCCCTTGCCAGTTTGGAATTTCCACCTGGAAGTGCCTCCAGTTTCATATTGATTTTTTTTGGGGGGGGGGTAGTCAGCTGTCTTTCTGATGCTTGCACACTCCTTGTCTATAGAGGATATAGAGGATCTTTCCCCTATGATTCTTTCAAAGAGATGAAACACAAATCCCGCCCCCTCATATTTTTTTTAACACAAGGGATTTGGGTAGGGAGAAATATGCTTCAGGGATTCTGACTAGCATTGATTAGATTCTTTTTACAAGCACTCATTTCAAAATGCAGTGATCCAGAGCACCTTGTGCCTCAACAAGGTGTGAGAGATGAAGCAATGATTAAATTGAGACAGTTTCCATAGCACTGGAGAATGATAACAGTGCATGTCACATTTTTTACAGCCATATTTTATTTTTTTTTTTGATCTGTACCATTTTCATCTGTACAGCTGAGAAGATGAAACTGGACACCGGTTCAACGGGCATCCTTATAACAGGAGAGATTGATCAATATCAAAGCAGCTGAAAACTCCTTTAGATCAAAGCATCTGGAGATTTGATCGTAATGTTCCCCAAACTTGCTCTACATTTAGGTAACTGCTTCTGTCAAAACAAAAGCCCCCTTCCACAAGACAATACCTGGTAGCCCTCAAATACTGCAGCACTCAAGAGCCTGAACTAAATAGTGCTTCCAGGAAAGGTAAATGGGTGATGGACATGTTTAAAGTCTTAACTGTCATGAAATGGATGCCTACCACCAATTCAGTCTTTGACTTAAGCTCTTGCTGCTGGGAAGAAGTGTTCCACTGAGAAAGTAGCTGCTTGTGCCCCCACCCCACCCACCCACCCCACACTTAACATAAAAGGGTTGAAATGCAAAATACCCACCTCCTTTTGATACTCCTTTTAGTTCATCAGGCTGGCCACCCTGCTTCCTACTGCGTAAATTCTTTACTGCTACTATGAAAGTCTATGGAGATTCTCAGTCATCCACGTCATGGTTGTCCCAGAGGTGCTTTTTTCAAGAGGCAACTGGACTTTCTGGTTTTTCTTTGAAAACCTTTCGCTTCTCATCCAAGAAGCTCCTTCAGCTCTGACTGGATGGTAGGGAATGGAAGGATCAAACAAAAACCAGAAA
This sequence comes from Notechis scutatus, assembly GCF_049901735.1. NCBI lineage: Eukaryota > Metazoa > Chordata > Lepidosauria > Squamata > Elapidae > Notechis > Notechis scutatus. Next base: position 62,788,374 of record NC_142010.1, read on the forward strand.
GTCCAGTTGCCTCTTGAAAAAGCACTCTGGGTACTACTATGAAAGTCACCTTTGGAAAAAGAATGGAATACCATGGATTAAGCTGTTGCATGACACTCTTCAAGCATGAGGGAAGATTTTGTTTGTTTTTTTGGAATTTTCTTCTGGCTGGCGGCGGGGGGGGAGGATTTATTGGAAAACAGTAATGCAGCAAAGTCTTCCAACAATGCTGCACTATTATATTCTTTACAGTACAGATCCAATTTTACATTTTATTTATTTACAAATATTTATATGCCACCTCCTCCCTGGAATTCTAATTTAATATCTTTTAATGAATGAAAAAGACACAGCCCAGACACTTACTATTTTATCCTCCACTTTGTGCCTTCTTTTGCTAGGAATTTCTCATTTCAGTGGAAATGACTCGTAGTAGTTGGACTCCAGTGGAAGCAGAGTCCATTTTCTTATATATTTATTTCTTAGAAAGTGCCTTCTGGAGAAGATTGACCATGTTTTTACTATTGACCTGATCTGACCCAACATTTTTTTCCAATGCAATTTTGGTTCGAGGAATCATTACCTAGGTTTAATGCATCAGGGGAAGGAGGAGGGGGGTTAAAGTGTATGTTACAATGCAGAAAGTCAGCAACTATGGGACATGAAAGTGATGGAAGGTTTGTGAAAAGTCCTTCTAAGGGTCATCTTTTCAGTAGTCTACTTCACTGTTCTTTCCTTGCACCTTCCTCCTGAACTCTTAAAACCTTTCCAGACTGTTAATAATATGCTTGTAATGTTTAAACCCTTTGTATATCATATTTGCAAATTCAGAGTTGTGACCTAGACCACAAAATTAATGAACATCACTGTGCAACTCTTGTCTGACTCACAGAGCAAACGGGTTTGTTTTAAAATGCATTTTTAAAAAAAAAACA